>NC_037670.1:78452056-78537072 GCF_003255815.1 Theropithecus gelada
AGAAGAAAGAAAGAAAGAAAGAAAGAAAGAAAGAAAGAAAGAAAGAAAGAAAGAAAGAAAAGAAAAAAGAAAGAAGGAAAGAAAGAAAGAAAGAAAGAAAGAAAGAAAGAAAGAAAGAAAGAAAGAAAGAAAGAAAGAAAGAAAGAAACGAAGGAAAGAAGGAAGGAAGGAAGGAAGAAAGGAAAGAAGGAAGGAAGGAAGGAAGGAAGGAAGGAAGGAAAAATACAGGGGTACCAAGCACATAATTTCAGATTTCAGTCAATGAAAAACATTTTAAAAGAGGGTACAAAAGAGAAAAAAGGAAGATCTTTATATATATAAAGAGGTTGATATATACAGATTGGAGTGTGTGTATGTATTAAAATATTTATATATATATATATGTGTGTGTGTGTATATAGCTTGGATAGAAGCTTTCAATTAAGCTGACTTTTAACCAGAGAGCTCTTAAAAAAATTCTTTTAAATTTCTTAATATCATATTTTAGTCAACACCAACAGCTTGTATTTCTGGCTTTTGAATTTTTTAACCAAAAGTACCTCCCAAGTGAAACTAATAAGTCTTAACCAAAGTTATGACTTAACCAAAGACACAGGAGGCATTTCCAGAGAGATGAATGGGTACACCAAAAAGTCAAAAGTCACACAAATATCAAACCAAAAGAACCGGTTCCCTGACAGGAAATCAAACCCATGCCATGTAATCTGGCAACTACCAGACTACAAGGTGGGAACAGCCTTCATTGTTAATCCCACAGACAATCTAAAGCAGGGAGTCTGAGCTTACAAATAATTTTAACTTCGTTTTAGGTCAGATTAGTGCTTTTTAATTTGGTCAAGGTAATTTTTAAGGCTAGCCATGTCATTATTGTGTCTTTTCTAAAAATTTGATTTTTCTATCAATTGTTTAGAATAAGAGATGTCTAAAATCATTGTGTTTTTGGTTGTTGTTGTTGTTTAATAATTTAGGAGTCTAATTTAAAGGATCCATCATCTAGCCATTGACAAAATTTTGAAAAGTGTACTTATTCTAATAGTGACTCAATCCAAAAGCCTCTTCATGTAAAGCCCAGAATGTAATTTTAATTCCAGCTCCTCCCTCCCCACCCACCAACCTGCTAAATGCTCCCAGAAATAGGCTAAGATAGCAAAAAAAACTCTTGTTGCCACAGGTAGTTAAGGATGGTGTTTGCCTCTGTGAACCCAAAAGTTTGTGGGGGCCTGCCAGTCACAGACCCACTGATCTGTGACACTGGGTAGGCCTTCTTGGGGTTGGACTTTCCCAACACTATCCAGGCACCAACGGTTGAGATGACAAAAGCCCTTATGGATGGGACTCCTTGCGACATATCCTCCTGAGAACTTGACACATTCAGAACAACAACAAAAACAAAAAAATCCTCAGGTTCCCAGTCATTTTCAGACTGACCACTTGATATGACCTGAAAAGTATCCCCACTGGATGATGAAGACCAAGAGAGAGTGATCCTAAGGGAGGAGACCACCCCTCATATTGTCTTATGCCCCATTGATGCCTCCAAAGAAAGAAGAAGTAAAAACTAAAAGGCAGAAATGAAATCCACAAGCAAACAGCTGGGTGCCACACCCTGGGCCTGGTAGTTAAAGATCAACCCCTGACCTAATTGATTATTTGCATAAAAAAAGCACTGTGAAGATCCCTGTCCTGTTCTGTTCCGTTCTAATTACTAGTGCATGCAGTCTCCAGTCATGTACCCTCTGCTTGTTCAATTGATTATGACCCTCTCACGCAGACACTCTTAGAGTTGTGAGCCCTTAAAAGGGACAGGGACTGCTCACTCGGGGAGCTCGGTTGTTGGAGATGTGAGTCTTGCTGAACCTCCCGGCCGAACAAAGCCCTTCCTTCTTTAACTCAGTGTCGGAGGGGTTTTATCTGTGGCTTGTCCTGCTACAATCCCACTTGGTCACAAATGAAACTCACAAAAACATGAAACAAGGCAAGACAGAACTTTATTCACTACCCCTCTTTATGAACAACACAAAAAGACAAAGACAGAACAATAACAACAAATAAACTTTCTTGGAGGAAAGGACCCAAACAATGTGAATATTCATACTACAAATTACCAAAAAGTACACCAGAGTTGCTACGTCAAGACTAATAGCACACTAGTAGCACACAAATTCTTTTCTTCATAATAAAAATTTTATAGAGGAAACAATGAATTTTACTATCTACTCAACCAGATTTCAGAGAGAGAAGGGCTGGGAGCCTGGCTAAAAAGTTTTCACCCTTACCCTGGCTGACCAGGTCCTGGGTTTCCTTCACTGTGGCTTCCAGAAGAGTGGGGCTTTGATCATCCTACTCACTGTGTCAGACTGTACCAAGGGGGAAGTTCCCCTTGGCCCTCTAAAGTTTCACTGAAAAATTAAGTCACAAAAGGCAGATTAATTGGAGAAAAGGCATACAAATTTAGCTGATCATAGTTTTATGTGGCCCTGAAGCCTTGAGAAGGAAGACCCACTCCTCCAAAGGGGTGCAGAGGTTTATTTACCATCTTGAGGTTACAGAAAGAATGTGGGATCAGAGTATGGCCAAACACAGGATGTGGTGGTAAGTCAGGTTTCAGTAACAAGACAGGAGAGACACAAGAGGAGATTTGGCTAGCAAAAATTGTCTTGTTAGGTAGATGAAATCTCAGAAAGAATAGAAAATAAATGTTTCTCTGAAGATCTTTAAAGGTGTCAGACTCTCAGTTCATTTTTCCTAGATCCAGACAAAGGAAGGCCTGGTTGCATTAATGCAGACTTTCTATGGATGCAAATTTCTCCTGTAAAAGACAGTTTTTTGGGGCAACTTCTGTTTGCTAGTCCTCTGACAGCTATCTCAAAATAAGTCAAAAATATATTTGAAGGTAAAATATTTTGATTTCTCAAATATCACAGTAGCAAAATTCTTAACAATATTTAAAATATTCTCCTTGGCGGATATTTGATATATGCCAAAATTAACAAGCATCCAGTGGTATGGGAGAGTATAGGGCTAGAATGAGGCTATTTGGATGAGTAAACTGTTTAATGCTCTCAGGCTGACAGAGTCCAGCATTTTTTTTTAATGGTGGCAGCCTTGGCAATGAATTCAGAATATGGCAAAACCTGCCTCTTGCTGGGCAGTGTTTCACTGTACATGTAACACATGTAGTCCCTGCTTCTCCCTCTTTTTCTTCACTTGCATGGTTGACTTCTCTCCTTTCTGGTTGATAATTGTTTTGCTTAGAGATATTCAGGGTCATAACATATTATTCACAATTTTGAAGTTTGCAAAGCTCTAAATACTCAATGTAGTGTAAACCAAAAATAAAATTCTAAGCCCTGCCACTTGACTGCTGAACCCCTCCTCTCAGCAAAGGCATTCCAAACAAACCTCAAAAAATAACTGGCCATGATGAGAAGTGAGTGTCAAACATGTCTCATTTTACTTTTCTCCTTTTATTAGTCCGTTCTCATGCTGCTAATAAAGACATACCCGAGACTGGGTAATTTATAAAAGAAAGAGGTTTAATTGACTCACAGTTCAGCATGGCTGCGGAGGCTTCAGGAAACTTAAAATCATTGTGGAAGGGGAAGCAAATACACCCTTCTTCACATGGTGGCAGGAAGGAAAAGTGCTGAGCAAAAGGGGGAAAACTCCTTATAAAACCATCGGATCTTGTGAGAACTCACTCACTATCACAAGGACAGTAGCATGGGGGTAACCACCCCCATGATTCAATTACCTCCCATCAGGTCCCTCCCATGACACTTGGAGATTATGGAAACTGCAATTGAAGATGAGATGTGGGTGGGGACACAGCCAAACCATATCACTCCTTTTGGAATTCATGCACAACTGATCACCATTAACATTAAAACAGAGATCATAAAACTAACAAAACAGACTCTTTATAGCAATAAGACACCAACATAACAGATAATAGGCCCTGAAAGAAATCAAATAATTTTACCCCAAAGTACATTTCTTTGATATATTTTGAAATGGCCCTGCAAAGCTGTCTCTTGTGAAAAAAATCTGCATTTTGTAGAAAATTCTTCTCCCTTTCCAAGTCTTTTCCCTTATTCAGGAGTAGTTAATTCAGGAGAGAATTAACTACGAGTCTGGCATCTTTTTAAGTCTGATGAGGAACATTTACACTATATTCTATTAATATCTGAAGCCTGCTACTTAGAGGCTTCAACTGCATAATAAGAACCTTGGTTTCCACAATCCCATATCTTAACCCAGACACTCCTTTCTACTGATTCTAGGTCTTTAGATAATAACTCTTTCAACCAATTGCCAATCAGAAAATCCTCAAATCAACCTATGACCTGAAAATTTGCACTTCAAGTTGTCCTGCCTTTCTGTACAAAACCAGTATATACCTTACATGTATTGATGGATGTCTTATGTCTCCCTAAAATATATAAAATCAAGCCATAGACTGACTACCCTGGGCACATGTTCTTAGGATCTCTTGTGACTGTGCCTTGGGCCATGGTCACTGATATTTGGCTCAGACTAAATCCCTTCAAGGATTACACAGAGTTTGACTCTTTTAGTCAACAGTTTTCGTAAATTGAGAGCAACTCTGACATGAAAGAATGTGAAGCTTTACTATTTATTTATCCTGCTTAGTGAGGGATTCATACTTTCATTGCAGAAACATTGATGATTTTCATAAAATTATGCTGAGGGTGTTACATAACATACGGTGTATTTATTGTGTAAAAAAAAAAAGAAAAAACCAAAAATAACTGTCTAAATTCCAAAGCAAGTCTGGCCCCAAGGGCTTCAGATTTGTTATAACTCAATCTTTCAAGCTTGGAAACTATTCTATCTCTTTAAAATGTCTTTGCACTTCTCTGCCTTGATCCTTTATGTGTTAGTGTTAAGGGATGAGATGATTCTCTCAGATAATCATTTTGCTTCCCTTGTTTGCAAGTTAGAGGTAACTCCTCATTGTAACCCTATAAATTGTAAATTACAGGTAAGTTGTAGATTTGTGTAAAAGCAGAAGTGGGACGTTAGTAAGGAGGAGAACAAACAAAAGGAGGAAAGTTTTCACGGGGTAGCTGATCTTTCAAGGATGACAAAAGTTCTTCCTTGAACTAGGTAACACTAGGGTTCTGGACAGAGATAATTGCAAAGGGGCATGAAACAGCCAGGTATCTGCCAGGCCCATTGTGTTCATTTCTCTCATGTCTTGAGCCATCTGAGTTTGTTTGAGCAAATTTTGGGGTCTGGAAATCATGGCAAAAATTTAATTTGGTCTAGGATAAAATTATATATAATAATTGCTTGGATTAAATCCAGTTAGAGGGCTCAGATGTCTGACTGGGTCAGAGAGAAACTGGTAGTAAATGGCAATTTCTGCAGTAAATGAGAATTTCCAGCTTTTGGAAATTATCAGGGATTTTGTGTTTTATCCCCTTTGTTTCTTGTTCTTGTGTACTCTGGTATGGGGATATTATTAGCTACATTGATTAGGCATATCTAAGAACAAAAGCCAGGACTGAATTAAAAATGGGATCCTTAATTTCTAAAGATCTGGGTGCTTTATCTTCTGGCAACACCTACCTTTACATGTAAAAGCATTAGATCTTGTAAGCAGCACAAATGCTTACAAAAACAGTGAAATGTTACTAATGATAATTAAAAATTACAGTGAGGCATTCCAAATGAACAATACTGCAATTTAAGAAGTGCATCTAAAATTGAGGTCTCTTAAATTAGGCTCACCCAGGACACCTATTGATGTGCAGAAGTTTCTGAAGAGATTTTATTTTATTTTATTTTTTTGAGATGGAATTTCCTTCTTGTCACTCAGGCGGGAGTGCAATGGTGCAATCTCAGTTCACTGCAACCTCTGCCTCCTGGGTTCAAGTGATTCTCCTGCCTCAGCCTCCCAAGTAGCTGGGACTACAGGTGCTTACCACCATGTCCAGCTAGTTTTTTAATTTTTAGTAAAGATGGGGTTTCACTATGTTGGCAGGCTGATCTTGAACTCCTGACCTCATGTGATCTACCCTCCTTGACCTACCAAAGTGCTGGGATTACAAGTGTGAGCCACCGTGCCCCCCCCGGCCTAATATTTTTATTTCCTCTTTTAAAATATTCTTTACAAAAGGCAAATAAAAAGCTTAAGCAACAAATGGATTTTAAAAAATTGAAACTGCAAACCTTTGACTTAGTTATTATCCCAATGAGGCAGGAGAATAGGACCTGGAGGCAGGGAACCTGAGGACTTCCTAGAACTAAACCAAATGGAAACACTTCAGCAATGACAGGAATGTGAATGGCTTTGTAACTTTACTTCATCTTCTCTGTTTACATACGGTGCGTACCAAGTAAATGACTTTATAACTGGACTTTATTCTCTTCATTTACATAGGGCATACACCAAGTAACCAATTGAAAACCTCCAGAGGGTATTGAAACCCCAGCAAATTCTGTCACTGAAGCCCTTGAGCTGCTTGCTCAGGCCCACTCCCATCCTGTGGAGTGTTTTGTTGCTTCATTCTTTCCTTGCTTTATTTGTGCATTTTGTCCAATTCTTTGTTCAAAATGCCAAAAACCTGGACATCCTCAACTGGTAACACCACCCCAAAGGTTAAAAAAAAAAAAAATGAAGAAAGTGTTTATAAAAGGTATGCCCTCAGGTATAGTAGGCTGGCTTCCTTTTCAGAGCATTTATGTTTGTCCAGGCATAGAGAATGCTTTCTTTGCTCTGTTTGTAAGCTCCACTCTGAACTTAGTAATTTTAGCCAACAAACAAAAGCTAAGTTATAAAGACCACCTATTGAATTACCACACCTCCAAAATACACCTTTTTGGTATTTAGCTGGCTATTTTGAAACACTTCTGTAAAGTGTTTACACTTATATCTATACAGGGGACAAATTATAAAGGATAAAGAGACACACATCTATCTGTAAACAAAATCTCCGTTTGTAAGGCTGACTCTCTGCACCTCTCTGTACTTTCTCTGGAATAGAGAAAGGATTGTGTTACTGGAAACTCTTACAATGAAGAAAGTCTTGGTTAAAATTCACATAGCCAGTCTTACCTCTGTTTACAGTGATTTTCCCAGCCATCTTGTCCTAAAAGCATTTAAATATACCCTCCTTCTTAAATTTAGACAAATGATGATATGTAGGCCTGAAGTCTCAGCTCTGTACTTTTGAGATGTAAATTTTCTACCTTGTTTTAACTAAGCCATCCTTTTGGAAATGAAAATTTGGGGTAAATATTTTTGATGGTTCTTAAAAATAAAATAAGTAAAGTAGACAGTGATGAAGTTAAAACAAGGCTAAATCTACCAATGTTTGGATGGACCAACGGTATATATGCTGGTCTCCCAACACTGCAGAGTCCCAAACCAGTCTGCACTATTTGCCCGAGTTTGAAGAAATTTGAAAATTCAAAAAATATAAGATTACAAAGAGCAACCTAGCTAACAGTCACTTAGGTCAATAACTAGATGAGTCAATCAAGAAAAGAATGAGTCCCTTGACTCAACCCCCTGCTGGCATGAGTAAGATGGACAGGGTGTATAAGAAACTCTTCAGACTAAATGTCTTTTGGGAAAGATGAATGAGCTGTCATAATAATGGGCGATGGTTTGTGACAAGATCTGTCTGGGTATGATGAAGTCTTTTCTCCTGTAATAAGAGTAAAATTCTCCTGATTGCTAAAACTCACTAAGGAGCAGATTGATGAAAATTGAGTTCCTTTGAAAAACGTGTCTTGAGACAGAGAAGGGGAATTCAAAAAGTATAGCTCTTCTTACCTACTGGTAGCAATAAGATACCAAGGCAACATAATTTGGAGTGATATTTCCTTAACTCCTTCAATGGCTAACTTTGTTTAATTAATGTCTTAGTCTGTTTTAACGCTGCTGATAAAGACATACCAGAGACTGGGCAATTTACAAAAGAAAGAGGTTTAATAAACTCACAGTTCCACCTGGCTGGGGAGGCCTAACAATCATGGTGGAAGGTAAAAGGCACATCTCACATGGCAGCAGACAAGGGCAGAATGAAAGCCAAACAAAAGGACTTTCCCCTTATAAAACCATAAGATCTCATGAGACTTATTCACTACCATGAGAACAGTATGGAGGAAACCACCTCCATGATTTAATTAGCTCCCATCGGGTCCCTCCCCCAACACATGGGAATTATGGGAGCTACAATTCGAGATGAGATTTGGGTGGAAACACAGCCAACCCATATCATTCCACCCCTGACCCCTCCCAAATCTCATATCACTTTCACGTTCCAAAATACAATCATGCCTTCCCAACAGTCTTCAAAAGTCTTAATTCATTTCAGCATTAACTCAAAAGTCCAGTTCAAATCTCATCTGAGACAAGGAAAGTCCCTTCTGCCTATAACCCTATAAAATTGAAAGCAAGTTAGTTACTTCCTAGATACAATGGGAATATAGGCATTGGTTAAATGCAGCTGTTCCAGATTGGAGAAATTGGCCAAAACAAAGGGACTACAGGTCCCATGCAAGTCCAAAATCCAGTGGGGCAGTCAAATCTTAAAGCTCCAAAATGATCTGCTTTGACTCCATGTCTCACACTCAGGTCACACTGATGTAAGAGGTAGCTTCCCACAGCCTTGGGCAGCTCTGCCCTTCTGGCTTTTCAGAGGATAGCCTCCATCCTGGCTAGTTTTGTGGGCTGGCATTGAGGGTCTGCAACTTTTTCGGGTATACAGTGCAAACTGTTGGTGGATCTACCATTCTGGGGTCTGGGAAATGGTGGCCCTATTCTCACAGCTCCGCTAGGCACTATCCCAGTGGGGACACTGTGTGGGGACTTCAATCACACATTTCCCTTCCACATTGCCCTAGGAGAGGTTTTCCATGAGGACCCCACCCCTACAGCAAACTTCTTCCTGGACATCCAGGCATTTTCATACATCCTCTGAAATCTAGGTGGAGGTTCCCAAACCTCAATTCTTGATTTCTGTGCACCTGCAGGCTCAATACCATGTGGAAGTTTCCAAAGCTTGGGGCTTGCAGCCTCTTAAGCCATAACCTGAGCTGTACCTTGGTATCTTTTAGCTACAGTTTGAGTGACTTGGACTCAGGGTTCCAGGTTGCTAGGCTGTACACAGCAGTGGGGCCCTGGACCTGGCCCACAAAACCATTTTTTTCTTGTAGGCCTCTGGACCTGTGATGGGAGGGGCTGCTGCAAAATCTCTGCTAAAACATAACAAGTCACGTTTGCTCCTATTTCCAAAAGTTCCACATCTTCATCTGGTACCACCTCAGCCTAGATTTCATTGTCCATATCATTATCAGCATTTTGGTCAAAGCTATTCAACAAGTCTCTAGGGAGTTCCAAACTTTCCCACATTTTCCTGTCTTCTTCTGAGCCCTCCAAACCATTTGAATCTCTGCATGTTACCCAGTTCTAAAGTTGCTTTCACACATTCAGGTATCTTTTCAGTAGCACCCCTCTCCCAGTATCAATTTGCTGCATAAGTCCATTTTCACACTGCTGGTAAAGACATACTTGAGACTGGACACTTTACAAAATACAATTACAAAAGAGAGAGGTTTAATGGAATCACAGTTCCACGCAACTGGGGTGGCCTTACAATCATGGTGGAAGGTGAAAGGCACATCTCACATGGCAGCAGACAAGAGCAGAATGAGAGCCAAGCAAAAGGGCTTTCCCCTTATAAAACCATCAGATCTCATGAGACTTATTCACTACCATGAGAACAGTATGGGGGAAACCACTCCCATGATTCAATTGTCTCCCACTGGGTCCCTCCCACAACATGTGGAAATTATGGAAACCACAATTCAAGATGAGATTATGGTGGGGACACAGTGGAAACCATATCAATGAACAATTCAAATATCATTGTTAATAATGAGTAAATTAGGTGAGTGTAAATGACAAATGCACTTGTCATCATTTCAAAAGTCTTTTTCAGAAATTTGAAAATCTTAAAATCATATTAATTTAATAAATATTCATTAAATGTCTGAGTCATTTCTAAGTTAAAATATTTAGACACTAATTATTAAACATGTTCAAGTTCATATACTTTGACTTCTTGATTTTATATAGTATAGAGAAGCTAATTATATCTGGGTCTAGTAAAAACTATAAAAATTGTGTTAGGAGGAAATATGTCTCTAAAATATATAAAATACTTTTTATCTGCAAAATGCTGGTAGTTCAAATTGAATGCTGCAGTTTAAAATTGCTTACCTCCTAGGTTTTTACTAGAAATTAATGTTGCTTGAGTTTTAAAAAATCTAATATGGTAATTAAAACAACTTCTTATGTAAGCAAAGTAAGATGTGATTTTGGTAAGTGACACTTACATAAAAGATGTGTTTTAGTTCTGGAAACAGAAAAATAGATAATCTTTGTCTTAAAGTAGAATGATTGGTTGTTCCAAAATGAGAAAGAGAAAAGGTTGTAGAGGTTTGAAAGAGATTACTCTTGGGAAAGGAATTTTATTTGTGATCAAGCTGGCTAAAATTAGAGAGAATTATTTATAACTTTTTCTAAAAATTGAGCATTAGTATCAAAAGTACACTGATGTAAGGTTAGAGTTTGGACACCTGTGTTGGAACAACCGAGTTTTCTGGGAGCATTGATCTGTTCTTAGTAGAAAATTATGAGATGCTTTTCTTTACGTTTTAGGTAACTAGCCTAAGAAATAAATTCCATGTTTCATCAAGACAATTTCTTGTGCTTTGTGCCTTTAACATTTTTTATCACCTGGTTTTATTTCACAATGACCTGTGATTCTACTTTGATAAAGTTTTTTAACCTTTGGCATGTTTGACTAACTTTCCAAAATAGAACTTCAATATCAAAATCAAGTATTTTCATCTCAAACTAACTTGAGATGTTACTGAGGGCTCCTGAAGAATCCAAAAGAAAGGTAATAAACAGACTTTGTTCATACACTAAATTATATGGGAAGCAGTGTCAAATAATAAATAATGTTTAACCTTTTTTGAGTTATATTTATATGAATGTCACTAATATGTATTTCAAAATTGTATTAAATTCCTGAAATTCAGACATGTCTTGTATGTATCAGTCATAATTACGATTATTATACTAAATTATTGTAGGCCACAGAAATAACCTTTTTTTGGTCAATTGTGTCTTTATCCATGATCATTTCAAATCTTGTTGTCCACAGTTGTTTGTTTGATTCTTGTGCTTTTTCTGAAAGTTTCTTAGAAAACATTATAATCCTAAAGTGTTGTGTCTTCAAGGTGGTTCATGGAAAAAATGGAAAGGATACTGTCAAGCACTCCTGAATACAGTTTTATTATAACTTTAGAATCATATTATTTGGACTGGGTAAGAATTTTCAGAACTCTACTGAAGGACTGACTGGTTTATAAAATTGCTAACCCAAGCAGGACAATAATGAATTAAATACTAAGAAAATACTTTGGCAGATTTTCATGCTAAGTCAGCCAGTACTGAAATTGTTAAGATACGCGTCTTGAATGAACTTCATGATCCAAGTTAAATGACCTATAAAAACTAATTTAATAAATAGTGCCATGCACCTGAATTGGAGAAACAAAACTGATATTTAAGAACAAATAAATCCAATGTTAAGCACGGATTCACGGAGATCCTGGATGGCCACATGGTCCTTTCTGAGTTCTTAAAACTTCCATTATCAAAAGCTCTGTACTCCATGTCTCATGATGAAAGAGATAAAATGATACAAATATATATGTTTTAAAAGTAGTGTAATGACTGTTCTAAATTGCTAAAATGGTATATGACCAATGTTTGCTTTATCAAACCTATAATCCTAGGAAGACAATAAAAACTTTAGGTATATTTCTGCTACCTAATGGGCCATGTGAACATTTCTAGAGGGATTTTGTTCAATTGACATTTTAAGTGCATATTTTATGGTTGTATAGAAGCATTCCCCTGCAGCAAGGCCAATGCTATAACAGTAACTAAAATATTTATAGAAAATGTGTTTCCTTCATGGGGCATTCCTGAAGGAATCTCCTGCAAAAGAGGTATTTGTTTCACTGAAAAAGTTCCAAAATAGTTAAATAAAGCATTACAGATACAATAGTATTAGGCAAAGCTAACTAAATCAACTAGATTGTCTTGGTCAAAGGTATTAGAGATTGATGACAATTAGATACACTTCCATTGGAAAACATAAGTTGATCCCTTATGAAATACTCACTGTCAAGCCCATGTCCCTACATGACTAAATGCTGAAGTGCTTTAATGAATTATGCCAAAGTGTATTTTCATCAGGTAAAGGAAGGCTTTCATGATCTACCCACTGAGGACATTCAGACCTTTCATGATCTAGAACTCAGAGACTGGGTGTTCTGGAAATGGCATCAGAGAAAGACTGCCCTTGCCATACACATTGCAGCAAGACTTCAGGGCTTCCAACTTAGGGTCCAGAATCTCACATCTCAGAGAGTTCCTTAAACCCTTGGAACTGTACACCCATTGGAGACCTTAGGTAAAGCTAATCATGGGAGTTTCTCTCCAGAATCAGACAGCATCCTAAACATGGACAGCTTTCCTAAGATCATAGATAAAGACTTTTCTGTCATTATAAAACTCTTACCTCCTTATTTTTTTATTGCTTATGCATCCATGAACAACTGGCAAAGAAAGGGCTTTGTGTTCACTCATGTGGTACACTTTTATTTGCAGAGGATTTCACAACTAACCTAATGCATGGTCAACCTTATGCTTTATGGATGGAAGACGAAGGGCCACTATAGGCTAGGCATTTCAATGAGACATTTGTTGCTTCAAAATCAGTCATAAACAAAACATTGGTCCACTCCTGTTTACTTATGTCAAAGGTTTAAGAGACCATTGACAGGAGGCCTTCAACTTTCTAGGTGGGCATTATTTGTTAGGTCCTTTAATTCATGGCTTAGAGTAAATATAAATGAGGCAATGATTTAAAATGTATTTTTCATAATAGTCTCCATAGAAAATTTTACTGCAAATGCTATGGTTGCACAACAGATTTCTTTACATTCTCTTGATAAACTTTTAGTAGATAATAGAATTGTTCTAGATTATGTGGTAGCTGAATAGGGAGGAATCGATGCAGTTGTTGACACTTCTTTTTACACATGGATGAATACATTGGTTATTACAGAGGCTCAGTTTCAGAGTTCATCGATAGGCTGCTTGGTTAAAATGGGTAGACTCCTAATGTGGCTCATTCTTTGATTTGTTCAAGTTTGGATGGTTTTATTCATGGGGACCCTAGCTATGAAGCATACATACAACAAATACTTGGTTCTGATAGTCGTAATAGTAGTGTCCTTGATGCACTGTATTCTTTCAAAAGTTTTAAATGTTTGCATGAAGCCATCTGTAGAATGTCAACTGGCCACTCTTCAATTGGAATGACAAAAACTCAAAGAAATGTATAATCATGAGAACAGAATAATCCATGAATGATGAGTTGAGACCAGAACCCTAAAATGGTGGTAAATGAGAGTAGCGCTAAAGCTCTAAATTTTGGTCACATTCTCACCTAGGCAAAAACCTGTCCAAAAGGAGAGAATATTAAACAAAATTATCGAAGTCCATTGTTTTGGACTGAGCTCCTTCACTATGCCCAAGTAAACCAGACCAAAATGAAATGGAGCCACTTGTGCTCACTGTCACATAATCAAATTGAAACTTTAAGGACACAGGTAGACCCCAAAACAAATGGAAGCTGAGACAAATATGACTTGTGAATTCCATAATGAGACTAAGTCCATTTATGATAGTGACAGAGAATGATGTGAATGCCTAAAGTTTTGGCCAATCTTTCAAAATTGGTAAGTTGACCAAAAGGGAGAAATACTTCAATATGGTCTGGCCTGAAGCTGTTTCCATGCATATTTTAAGTCTGGCCTAAAGGTTTGCCAAACATGATGTGTAAACGACTGCAACCTACTCTTGTAAAAAGTAACCAAGATTCAGCCAACTACAGGCAGTCAAGTGTTCAGAGCAGGTTCAAATAAGGCAAGTGCCCAGCTATAACCAGTTGTGTTAGTCTGTTTGCATTGCTGTAAATGAGTACCAGAAGCTGGGTAACTTATAAAGAAAACAGGGCTTTTCTAGTTTGTTTGTTTGTTTGTTTTGTCTCATGGTTCTGTGGGCTGTACTGTATAGAAAGCATGATATTGGCATCTGTTCAGCTTCTGGTGAGGACCTCAGAAGGCTTACAATCATGGCAAATGGCAAAGGGAGAGCTGGTGTATCATATGGCAAGAGAGACAGCAATTGGGGGGTAAGTGCCATGCTCTTAAACAACCAGATTTCATGTGAACTCATAGAGTAAGAACTCACTCATTACTGTGAGAACAGCACCAACTATCCATGAAGTCCAAAACCCAGCAGGGTTAAAGCTCCAAAATAATATTTGACTCTATGTCCTATATCCAGAGCATACTGGTGAAAGGCATGAGTTCTCAAGTCATTGAGCAGTTGCACTCCTGTGACTTTGTAGGGTATAGTCACCGTGGCTGCTCTCATGGATTAGAGTTGTATGCCTATGGCTTTTTCATTCTGAGATCTGGAGGGTGATTGTCCCCTTGCCACAGCTCCACTAGGCAGTGCCCTAATGGACACCCTATGTGGGGGCTCCAACCCCACATTTCCCCTCAATACTGCCCTATTAGAGGATCCCTGTGTGAGTCCTGTCTCTGTAGCAGGCTCCTTCCTGGATAACTAGGCTTTCCCATACATTCCCTGAAATTTAGGTAGAAGCTGCCAAGCATCCTTCGGTCTTCTGTACTGTGTACCTGTAGGACTAAAACCATGTGGAAGCCACCAAAACTTATAGCTTGCACCCTCTGAAGTGGTGGCCATAGCTTCTCTGAGGTGAGGCTGAACCTGGAGTAGCCCAGATGTAGGGAGCAGTGCCCTGAGGCTAAGCAAGGCAGCAGCACCCCAGGCCTGGCCCCTGAAACCATTTTTTCCTCCTAGGTCTCTGGGGTTGTGATGGGAGGAGCTGCCTCAGAAACTTCTGAAATGCATTTGAACTTTTTCACCCATTGCCTTGACTATTAGCAGTTGGTCCCATTTTGGTCATACTAATCCCTCTAGCAAGTGATTGCTCCACACCCTGCTTGAATTTGCTACCTGAAAGGCTCTTTCTTTCTCTACCACATGTCAAGGCTAGAAATTTTCTAACCTTTTACACTCTGCTTCTCTTCAATGTAAGTTCCAAAGTCTTGTATGAGACTCCATGCAAGTTCCTTCCATCTAAGAGCCTGTAAGATTTTTTTTAAAAAAGTTATTTACTTCTAAAATACAATGTTGATACAGGCATTTGGTAAATATCCCCATTCCAAAAGGGAGAAATTGGCCAAAATAAAGGGTCAATGGGCCCCACACAAGTCCAAAACCCAGCAGGGAAGACAAATGTTAATGCTCCAAAATAGTATTTGACTCCATGTCCTACATCCAGGGCACAGTGGTGCAAAGGGTGAGCTCCCAAGTCCTTGGGCAGCTTTGCCCCTGTGGCTTTGCAGTGTAGAGCCCCTATGGCTGCTTTCATGCATTGGAGTTTAACTTCAATATAAGTTCCAAATTTTTTTTCCTATATCTGAATGTAGGCTGTTAGAAGCAGCCATGCCATTTCTTGAATGCTTCATTGCTTAGAAATTTACTCTGCCAGATACCATAGGTCATTACCCTTAAGTTCGAACTTCTACAGATTCCTAGGGCATAGACACAGTGCAATCCATTTCTTTGCTAAGGTATAACACAGGTGACCTTGGCTCCAGTTCCCAATAACTTCCTCATTTCCATCTGAGACATCATCAGTCTGGACTTCACTATTCATATCTCTATCAGCATTTTGGTCACAACAACTTAACAAGTCTTTAAGAAGATCCAAACTTTCTCTCATCTTTGTCTTCTACTGAGACCTCCAAACTCTTCCAACCTCTGCCCATTACCCAGTTCAAAAGCTGCTTCCACATCTTCAGGTGTCTTTATAGCAGTGCCCCACTCCTCAGTACCCATTTTCTGTTTTAGTCCATTTGCATTGCTATAAAGGAATAACTGAGGCTGAGTAACTTAGAAATAAAAGTAGTTTATTTTGGCTCATGGTTCTGCAGGCTGTACAGGAATCACAGTGCTTACATCTGCTGGCTTCTGGTGAGGGCCTCAGGAAGTTTACAATCATTGCAGAGAGCTAAGGCAGAGTAGTGCATCATGTGGAGGAGAATGTAATAAAGACAGGGAAGGATCCACAGTGTTTTAAACAACCAGATCTCATGTGAATTCACAGAGTGAGAACTCACTCATTACTGTGATTATAGCACTGAGCCATTCATGAGGGATCTGCCCCTATAACCTAAATAGCTCCAACTAAGCCCATCTCCAACACTGGAGGTCATGTTTTACCATAAGAAGGGGACAAATCCAGCTGTTTTGCAAGTCACTTCCATTTTCTGTACATCACTTTCTTTTTTCTGTCTATAAATGTTATGCAACCAGGGGGCAGCCCTGAAGTTGCTCTGAACCTGATTTTTTTCTGGAGTCTGCCCAATTCATGAATCATTCTTTACTCAGTTAAACTCTATTAAGTGTAATTTCTCCAAAGTTTTGCTTTTAACAAGTCAATAGTGCAAAGAGAATAAATGGGAGAGAGTTGAGAAATAAGTAGGGGGCCCAGGAAAGGCTTTAGAACAGGTCTAGGAGGCACTCTCAGAACTAAGGCAGGAGTAGAGAATAGAAGAAAAAAGTAAAGAGAGTTTAGAACAGAGAATCAAAGTGCCCTGATGGAGACTGGATATGATGGAGAAGGGGAGGAGTTAAATCTAAGTAGTTGATGGTTGCCAGTAGAGCAAAGTTCACTAACTAGAAACTAACATTTGAACAGCCTTGATAGCTGATTGCTCCATATTTTGAAATCACAACCATCTAATCTTACCAGGGTGAAGACCCCAGCCAACTACAATGGTTGTTAGCCATATGGGCAGTGCATGGAATCTGGGGTTGGCTCACCTCAGTTCTTTATTATAACCTCAAAACTCATCCTTAGTTTATTTCTCTGAAGAATCTACAGCATGCCAGAATGTGTGCAGGATGCATACAGTAAGTTAATGAAGTTATGTAGGTAAAACTTCATGCCACTTACAAAATGGGAAAATAAATGTGAGTTACATCTGAATAAGGATTCTTTGGCTCAGAGAGGTTAAGTATCTCCTCAAGGTTACATTGCAGCGACTAGGACTAGGACTCTGACTCAGGATCTCTTCTATATCTTCAATATCCCTGGAAAGAGATGACCATGTGGACTTAGGCTGACATTATGCAGCATGGGACAGAGATAATATGAAGTGCCTCATTCACATCATTCCATGTTTTTCCCTCACATCGCTATTAATAGAAGATCAGCCCTTTGCCTCGTATTATTTATTGTCAATTTAAATCATAAATATATAATCTACCACCAGCCTTTAAATAAAAAGGAGAGTAGGAAGAAAGATGCCTCAAAATTAGAAGTATATTGACAGGATAAACAGATACAATTCTCTTGAGAGTGCTGTGTCTCATTTGCCTTAGGTACTTGCTACAGACACTGAGAGCCAATTATTTGATTCAATAAGTGATTCCCATTCCAAACTATGGCTAGCTATACAAAAGATATGTCTATTTTTAGGTGTTCCCAAAAATCTTACGTTATATGTTTCTAATTGGTCCCAGCTGTTGCATCTTCCCTGTCAAACTCATGGCTCTGAGCTATCAAGAGCATTTTCAGTCACTGCCAGCTTTCAAATATGGCTGATACTGAGTCACAGCAGATGACTTCACATTGAAATTAACGCACTAGATCTGATAGGTTAACTGTATATTTAAGCTGGTGTTTGCTTTTTCATAACCACAGGAAAAGGCAATCTGATGTTCTGAATGTGGAATAGGCAGGGATTACAATTCTGCTTTGACTACTTAATATTGTTATGACCTTTGAAGATTACTAAACTTCTGTGAAGGTAAGCAATCTTACTTTTAAAATGGAAATGATTTTTTGTAAAGAGGTTGGCAAATTGGCACATAATAGGTGCTCAATTAATGGGATATATCTGTCCTCACACAGATAGAATGTCTGTGCTTCATTTACAATTCTCTTTCCCATTCTTCTCTAGATCCTCTTCCCATCCACCTTCATCCTCAAGGACTATTGTTCCTTCTCCATAGGAGTGGGGTGAGGCTTGCTCAGGGCTCCTACATAACCTTTTATGTCTAATAGTGAGCTGGAAACAGGGCATGGTTAGCCAAAACTCATGAAATTTCAAGGTGATTAACAAGGTTATACCACACACCTTATTAGCAAGGCAGGGCCCTGGGAGTTATTGGGCCTAAAACAGTATCTTTGCTAATATTGATGGTTGTATGGTAGATGGACAATAACACACAAACCAAGTGAAAATAATAAATATAAGAACTTTAACCAAGTCTTGAGTGGAGGTTAACACACTATCCTACTCTGTAACAACAAGAACACCAAAGTATACCACATTCATCATTTAAATTTGAAATTAACATAGCTCCTATAAAGCCATCAGTGCTGGTAACAGTAGGTCTTATGCCAAGACCTTCCTCATTATTACAATTCTACTTTTAAAATCCCTGTGGTAGCTGGTATCTAAAATTGACAAGTCGCCAAATCCTCCCCTTCTTATATACCCATGTCATCCCTTACATCAAGAGGAGAAACTTACTTTTCCTTTCCTTGACTTTAGGCTGATCCTACGGACACTTTGACCAATAGAATGCAACGGAAGTGACATTTTGGTCTTCTGAACTGAAAACTGGCATTTCAGCTTTCTTTTTCTTAGAATGCTCATTTTTATGTTGCTCACTCAGAATCTATCTATCTTTCTAGGGGAAGTCCAAGCCATGTGAAAAAGCCATGTGGAGTTGGTAAGCTCAACAGCCCCAGCTAGCTCATAGCCGACAGGCAACAACTACTAGCCATAAGAATGAGCCATCTTGTATGTTCTAGCCCCGTTCATCTCTCATCTTTCTACAGCCAAAGTCAATATCACATAGACCAGGAAAACCGCCCAGCCCAACTGAGCCAACTTAAGAACTTTGAGAGATAATAAAATAATTGTTTGTAGTAAGTAACTAAGTTTTGGGGTGGTTTATTATAGCAACAGGTGATTGAAATAATGACTATTTGGTGAGTCTCACTCTCAGATCCTTTTGAAACTGCATTTACACAAAAAGTATCAGTTTTGATTGAATTATGTAATAACAAATTCTAAAATCCCATAAAATCTTTCTTCAATTATTTCTTTATGTCAAATCCTTTCGGCTCAATGTTTTCTGAGACTTCTTGGACAAATCTTCGGCTGATTTGTTTATTTTGCTTTGTTTTAAACCTAAAAACAGGCTTAAACATTTGGTTCACATGCTTGCTTTATACTTTCAATATAAAGACTAAGGAGCAGGTTGTAGGCTATGAGTCCCTTGTGTTAGAGACTTTTCTACCTAACTTTGCACATCCAGTCTTACCACAGGACTTAGTACATGGTGGATGTATAGGGAATATTTTTGATTTGCCTTATATGAGGGTTTTCCTATCCTCTACCCAGGTTAAGTTGGCCACATGACTGCAAATGTATTTTCCAATTCCACTCATCAAGAGTCACTTGTCATGTTTTCCTTTCAACATTTCTTGGATTCTTACTTTAATGACTCTGTTTCATTCCATAGCTCCCCAGTCTGGCTCAGTCTGAGTCAGCAATTCTCAAATAAAATGTTAAATGCTGTCTAAAATATTTTACATGTTTATCTCTAAATAAAACTGAAAACAAGAAAAGTACTTTAAAAATGAAACTCAAAGTGTTTTTTTCTCACTTACAAGTACATTCAACATGGGTTATTGGTAGGAAATGACTAAGAAATGACTAAGAAAATTAGGCCAACTAATTCCATCCCCTTTTTTCCCCCACCCCCTTTCATACAGTTTTGGTATGCATGTGTGAAAATAATAATGATCGCTAACATTTATTAATATTAGTTATTAATAGCTGAGCTGCTAAAGGTCCTACTATGCACCAGACTCCAATATAAGTGTTTTTCATGTTTAACCCATTTGTTCCCACAATAATTTTATTAAGTAGGTGTTATGATTGTCTCCACTTTGCTGGTTAGGGACATTGGGGCACAGAAGGATTAAATAAATTGGCTTAGGTCACACAACTAGGATGCCGTGTAGATGGGACTTAAACAGGAGTAGTCAGGTTTTCAATCTAAACAGCTAAAAGAGTCAATCTTGAATATCTTATCCAAAGAAAACAAGATGCTAATGACAACTGGAAGGACACACTTTGTCATACACTTCCAATAATAAGCATAGCCATGCTTACAAGGTCAAATGCTGATTCCCTTCCAATGAAGCCAAAATGAGAGTAGCCATACTTCTTATGTGGCACTAAACTGTAGATGAGAAAAGTATTGAAAATTTCTATTATCATTACCATTATCAAACATGATACGTATTTCACATGTGTATAGTTATTTAAATTAAATATTTACAGATGTATATAATGTGTATGTGTACATGTATATGTGTACATATGTGTAAGTGTGTGCATATCTACCTATACTGACAGGGTTATATATTGAGAAATATATAGGCATATATGGATATGTAGGAAATGCCTCAGACATCTACATATTCATTATATACACTATACATGTAAGGATAATATGGCTAAGCTTATTTTTGATCTTTATTAAAGGATTGTTTCTAACACCTCTCACTTACCTCTTCATGTGCTCAGGCCTTACCTCTCATTGCAGCTACCTCTACAGGGACAGGTTCTGCACAGGCTTCTATATGTTTCTTGCAGGTGCAGCCTACTATTTTCTTGTTTTTGTCCCCCATCACTTTCCATCCTTGGGCATCTCTGGGACAGCTAGTACACACAAATGAAATCTGGAGAAGCAGACACCTTGTATAGTGACCCTCACTAGTGATGTCTGGCAGTGGACAGACAGATGCTTCCCTCTTTATTACCAAGTCTGATGAGTCTCAGATGCATTTCATGTTCATAGAGGTTCTTGGTATGAGGTGACCAGTCACTCATTAGGTGGCCGGCTCATGGTGCAGGCTTGTGTTGGATTTCCCTCCCTACGTTTCATTTCCCCAATCCTTGCCTCTCCTCTCTGCAGTCACATTCTCAAATAAACTCTTCATAAACCTTTACCTCAGATTCTGCTTTGAAGGACACTAGGCTGAAACAGGTACTAGTTAACACATTTTCTTTATTGAGTTATTTATTTAATGGGTAAAATATAGCAAAAATCAGAACTTCATATAAGGTTATAGGTCTCATTCCCTGTCAGGGGTCATCGTTTCAGTTTATAGCCTTTAAAAATAAAATAACTTCCTGTGGTAAAAGGTTTGCAGGCTGGAAAACATTTATTGCAGGCCAGCAACGGTCTGGTGATCAGACTTGGTGAAATAATGATTTATGTCAATACATCTGGAAAACAAATTGAAGTCATTCTCCAAGCCAGATCCCAGTTTCAAGAAAAATTACGTGGTATCATATACAAGTCCTTGGGGACATTATGACTTTTAAAGGGCATGTATTTTATTAAATGTATAACATAGCTATGCAAAATATTAATGGAGGTGCTATCGACTCATGCAGTATGTAACAATAAAGATGAGGAAAGTGATGAATGACTGTGAAGTGATATATTGTGATTCCGCTGTCAAGTGACAGCTTCTTTTGCTGAATCAAGTTCAAAATCAGGATTCTTCTCTGTCTAGCAAGCAAACTTTGCCATTTCTAAGACGCCGTTAATAATCTGGGGAGTGCGGAAGGAAGAGAGAGGTCAAAATGTCATCATAAGACATCTTGGTTATCAATTGCTTAGGATTCTCTAGGGCAGGGTTGATATTCAGTACCACTGACATTCTCAGCTGGATAATTCTTGGTTGTGAGGAGCTATCTTGTGCATTGCAGAATGTTTGACAGTATCCCTGATGTGGGCCTGTTGATTGTTGATAGAATCACCCCCACTCAAATCATAACAAACAAAAATATTTTTGGAATTACCAAACATCTCCTGTGGGGCAAAATTACATTCCACTCCCCCGCAACCCTCCATCTCCCATTAAGAATCACTGCCTTAGGGCACTGCAGATACTGAGTGATTGGTGTGACTGGATGCCGTACACACATAACAGGGAGTCCAGGACTTAGGACCCTGACCTTGGGCAATTCACTTAAACTCTACTGGTTTCAGTTTTGAGTAGAATGAAGTAGATAATGCAGAAAAATGAGCAATAAAGGGGAAAAGTTGCCAGGAAAGAAATATGTAAGGAGGCTGCAAGGACAACGTGAGAGGTCAAGAAGGTTTCGTGTTGATAGTGATGCTTCGTAGAGTTTCCCAGTCATTGCGAACTTCGTATCTTATTTATCTCTAATCAGGTATTTGGCATGTAGTGGTTGCATAGTTCCAGATATTTCAGTCATGGCGTCTGCACTCAAGACCACTTTTTAACTAAAAGACTTCACCCATGGCCCCTGCTGAATGCATAGCCCCTCTGAATGTGAAAGTCCGTCCACCTCTGCCATAGTTGACTGGACTAAAGGTGGTGCCTGTGACGAGGGCAACCGCTCTACTGGATGGCAGCAACTGTGAGAATAGGTGAGTGGGGCTAATCAGGTTATCTCCCTCAGGAGGATGAACTTCAAAAACACAACCCAGCGAGAGCCAGCAGTAGTAGGAGCTGAATCTAAGCATACATAAGAACACTGAGAGCATCCAGACAACACGTAAGAAAAAGATATGAGGAAGCAGAAACTCTGAGTACTCAGAAGCTTCCATATGTATATATTCACATATGGAAATGGACATGGGGGTTGTCGATGGAGTTGCTGTCTTTACATGGGAAGCTCTTTCTTGGCTTTCCTATCATGGCTCAAACGTGGTCCCAGGGAGGCAGTTTGCTCGGGCTACCTCACGAAAGGTAGCCCAGCTCCCCCTAACAGGGCTCCATCATGGAGTTTGGTTTATTGTCTTCAGGAGACACCACCACCATAGCTATCTTGGGCATTTGAGTGTTTGCTTGTTTTTTTGTTTTGTTTTGTTTTTTTACCTCCCTCCCCTAACCTACTAAATGCAAACGTACTAAATGAGATCCTGGCTCAACAAAAGCAGGATCTAATCTGCCTTGTTCACTACCACTGTAGTTCTAGACCTAGAATCATCTCTGTTACTGCAACATTCAAAATATGTTTTTGGAATGAATTAGTAATAACTCTGTGAAATGAAGAGGAAGATGGCATGAATCACAAAAACTGTTTGGAAATTGTGTCAGCATTTAATTGAATTGATTATTTTTATATGCATTATCTATTAATAATAAATACCTCATATTATAAATTCATTTGTATTGTTTCTCCTGCACATTTCATTAAGTGTTGGGGACTGTGAGAATGAAAGTATTGTCAGAAGGCAGGGTGAAAAAAAAAAGAAAAACAAATTGAAATTGTGTTACCATTACAAATTGGCTAAATCAGGCCAGCCTCAGTGTTCACTTCCCTGTTCCCATCCATGTGGCACTGTGGAAACTGAGTACAGGAACAGACAAGGAATGAGTTCCCATATCATGTACCCATGTATAGACCAACGAGGTGGTTTATGGGTTTACAGGTGTTCCTATCTATACTAATCTCATTTCTGTTAATAGAGTCCCCACATGTGACCAGATGGGTGGACAAATAATCCCACCTGTTCCAATCATAGTACCCAATTTCCCATTGCCCCATTAATTGGCGCATAGGGTGGGCTTCTGTGATGATTAGTTTTATGTAGCAACTTGGCTAGGCAATAGTACCCGGTTATTTAGTTAGCCAATCATCTAGATGTTGCTATGAAGATAAGTTACAGATGTGATCAACATCTAAAATCAGTTGACATTAAGCGAGGAGATTATGCTCAATCATGTGGGTGGGCCTCATCAACCAGTTGAAGACCTTAAAAGCAAAATTGAGATTTTCCAGAGAAGAAATCCTATCTCAAAACTGCAGCATTAACTTCTACCTGAGTTTCCAGTCTGCTGGGCTGCCCTACAAATTTCAGACTTGCCAGTCCCCATAATCATATAAGCCAATTCCTCAAAATACATCTCTTTACACACACAGATGCATGCATGTGTGCATGCACACACACGCACACACACACACACACGTATCCTTCTGGTTCTATTTCTCTGGAGCACTCTGATACAGTATGTGACCAAGCTACGTGAATCAGAGTTATTTCCCAGGATTTTTGAAAGCCTCTGTCATCTCTGATTGTGAATCTATAAGGTCGTGGCCTGGAGAAAGTGCTCCATGCAGGATAAGCCGGTTTGAGAGCAACGAGACCAACACACAGTGATGCAGAGGCCAGAGATGGAGGCCAGGAGTCTTGGCAGACAGAGAGCACCCCAGTCCTAACTCTGTCATTCCTCAGGCCAGCTGTAACATGATTCTTCCTGGTGTATGTGGGCATCAAATCCTCTCTTGGCTTATGCTTGTTTGAAATCCAGTTCCTTCACTTTCAAGCAAGTTATTGATATTGCTGGGAGGTCAGCCCTGAGTCCTAGTTTGTTTGTTTTTCTGGGTGAGTTTCTTGAGATTACTTGTAGGAAAATTTTGACTTTGAAGTCCATCAAAAGTGGTGACTGATGGCATAGGTTCTCATTTCCCATGTTAAAAAACAAAACAAAACAAAACTATATAGGCCCAAGTAAGCATTGTTTTCAAGCCTAAACAAATGTTAAGGATAAATTTCAGCCACTCCCTGTTGTAAGACACTTTGCCATCTGCAGCCCCTCTGCCTGAATAGGTCATATTTACATTATATGATACCCCCTTTTGTCAGAACTGATTAGAGCAAGGCTTGGTATTTTACCCAAAGAGAGGCACATAGAGGCTGGTCTGTGACCAATGACTTGTGAGATCTGGCTCAGAAAGATGGGCTGTGATACTCAGGTTTTATATTTGGGATTTTGGATATAGGTAATTAGAACCCTCGGTTAGAAGTAGGAGTAGATGGTAAAGCAAACTCATGATTTTGAGGCAAAAACATGGACAGTTAAAATGTATGCGTATAAGATGAAGGAAAAAGAGCAGGAGAAGACGATGCCAGTTGGTAGAAAGAGGAGCATTTAGCAGATGTGCAGTGAGAAGCAGGTGCCATGAGAGGAGGCTGTGAAGTTGAGAGAGTTCCAGTCCCTGTTCCCATAAGGTGCAATGGTGCTGAGCTCCCTGCCAAGGTAAATACAACTTCCTTCACCTGAGGGATTCTAAGCTTAGCCTCTCTCCCTTACAACCAAACAAGGCCTCCTGGAACATGTTCAATGTGACTGGAAAGTGCCTAATGCAAAAAGACCCTCAGACTGCAACATCTTAACTGATAACAGAACAAGACATGTCTTTCGAATGGCAAAGCTACTTAGTTAGAAATATCAACCGGCAGAATGTAAATTTCAAATCATCTGTTAATGTTTACAGGGAGGAAACAGCTCTCAGAGACCCTTATTTCTTAATTAAATGATGTTTTCCTTCTGTAAATACAGAACTTGTACAGTATTTTAAATAAGTGTAACATTGATGTATATTATTAGATAGTTCATACATTTCATTTTTGTTCTTGCACATTTTTTTAAACAAGAAAAAAACCCACAAAACATTCCATTTTAAAATGACAATAAAATTTAGGGCACAAGATAACTGATAACTCTAAACAAGATAATTGATAGCTCAACAGATTTTTGCGGAAGAAGGAGGAAAAAAATAAAACAATTTGATCAAGTAAAAGCAAAAGAGAAAGAAATTTTCCCAGTCTTAGATGAAAGTGAGAAGGATGTTGAAACAAACTGGGAAAGTTAAAAAGATGTATGCAAATCCTAAAACAGGATGTGTTGTCATTATCCTCCTAAACAAGGAATGCAAATTATAATGTAAATCTAGAGACCTAATCTGAGAGTAATCAGAGATCAGCACTAGCCTGCACAGGTTGGGAATGGCCTTCTCCACAGGTACTTAGTGTCTGACTGTCCATTTTTGCAAGATGAATGCCTTCAGGTGCCATAATAAGGCCATGCCATTTGGTTATGATAATGGCCCATGATGACCAAAATGATTCATAAATTATAATTGAACTACAATTGAATGCAGTCAGCATGTGACAGGACTCATTCCATTCGCTTCATTCTAAATTCAAGCCTAGAATTGTGAATGCAGGAGCCAAAAGGCTGAGGTGAGTATTCTACCAGGAATCTTGTTCCTACCTTCAGCTTCCTTTGTAATTTCTAATCACAGGTGTCCAGGGCCAGATCTTTACAAAATTGCCACTGGATAGTAGTATGCTCAGGGGGCAGATTTTTCTAGCATTTTAACAGTGAGGGTCAAGTGGTGGTAGTCAACAAAAATTATCTATTCATTCATTCATTTAATAAGCATTACCTCGTTGATTAACTGTGTATTGGAAATTGTTACATAGGGGCTCACAGTCTCACAAAGGAGACAGTTGCTTATAGATTATCTAAGACAATGCACTATAATAGAATTATGCTCCCAGGGTTCTGTGGAAATCCCTAGGGGTATGTCTAAAACAACCCAGAAGGGTCAGAGAAGGCTTCCTAACTTTGGTGAGTGATGGCTGAGCTTTTAAATGGTGAAAAGACGATACATAATAGTGGCTTCAACCATGCCCAGAGCTTGCTCCTGCATGATGGCTTTCATGCCAAACTTCATGGGCTTGTGGATTGGGAACTCTAGTAGGATTTCTGTCCTGGCCGGGACTGGATTTATGGACACATGGGCCTATTCCTCCATGAATTTGCATGTTCCTTTTGTCTGGAATGTTATGCTACTCCTTCTTCTTTTTCAAGGGCCAACCCAACATTCTCCTTCTCTGAAAAAGCCTTACCAACACTTACAGATGGCACATTACAAATATATTTATGTTAGAGCTCATGTGTTAGTCTGCTAATGGCAGAGCAAGCATCTTCAGAACTGGCATAGAGTTGGCACTTGATAATGCTGGGTGAATGAATGAATAAATGAAGGAATAAGTGAATGTTTATCATCACATCAAAGTCCATCTGTGGCCTATAATACTCAACTGCCTTCTAAGACTTCAAGATGGCCCTTCATGGCCAGTATAAACCCAATTCCCTCCTACAAAGAGCTGAGAGGAGTAGGGAGTATTTGGTAGGACTCGGCTCCATGCAGAGGGGCAGGAAGTGAAGCTATGAGACCAAAGCAACGTGAAGAAATTTGTAACTGTTGGGTAGAGTTCAATCACTACCGAATTTAAAACATAAATTATTTTTGAGTTGGTTATCATTCTACCAACTACATGTTTAATTTAATTAATTTCTGAGAGGATCACGATGTATCTGTAACTTACTAAGGGCTGTTCTTAGGAATTTTTTTACTCAAAATGTATAATAATGTAGGTGGAGACTTAACAGCCTCTTCTCTTTAGATTCTCTCAGTGCAAAAGCCTTGCTCAGCAAATGGTTGACATAAAGGAAGTTTCAGGGAAATCAGAACTGCTTGGAGCAAAGAAGGCTTTTGAAGTGAATTGACTCTGACTGGACCTAAGATCTGAGGACCGAGAAGTGCCCAGTGATCCACACCACAGCATGCTGGTAGCTTCTATTTGCCTGCTTTCCACTTGGGATTTTGGCTCCTGAACCAATAGTGCCTGTGAAGCTGTGGTGCAGACAATTATCCTAACACAGGGAAAGCCACTCTGAACTCTTTGGCAAGGTTCTTAACCTCCTTATGCCTCATTTCCCCTCTCTTTAAAATGCAGATAATAATAGTATCTACTCCATAGAGTTGGGTATATTAAACACTGTAGGTTTGTTAAATTGATTTTTTAAAACAATACAATTCCTCTAACACCGAAAGTCTTTCTTCTATCCCTAGCTCTAACATTTTCCCTCTCTCCTAACACTCCTTTTCTCCCTCCAACTCCTTATACTTGGCTAATATTTCTTTAGTAAGTATTTCCTCTAGGAAGCCTTTTCTGATTCCCACCTCCTATGACAAAACGTGCTGCCCATTCTATGGGATTCTTAGCACTGGATGCTACATGTGAACATTCGAGATCTAGACTGTAATTTCTTTTTCACTTTTCTAGATTCCCCCATTAAAATATAGACTAAGAGAGTACAAATTATGCCCATCATGCTCCTCATTGTATTGTCAGCATTGAACATCAAGTATGATCTATTGCGAGCACTCAGTGAATGTGAAAAAAGGTAACAAGAAAAGCAGAAAGAAAGGGAGAGATAGTGGGAGAGAGTAAAGAATACAGGGAGGGAGGGAAGAAAAAGGGACAGAGGAAAGGAGGGAAGGAGAGAGAGGAGAGGGCAGATAGACAGTTGGATCCCTAAGCTCTGTATCCTACAGACAACAATCCTAGGCTCTGAGCTCACTCCCCCGGCACTCTTGCACTGCGCTGGTATCACAGAGACCAAATCAAAGGAGAAAGCCACAGAGACTGGATGAGATGATGCAACTGGAGATTCCTTACACCCTCAGGATGCACAGGAGTAATTGACTAACAATAGCAAGCACTGCTTGGAAGAGAAAAAATGGAGCGTCATGCAGCAGAGCTCTCAGTCCCAGTACAACTCCTGCAGCTCCTGTGGGGGCTTCCTCTTCAGCTGTGCAGAGGCAGCCCCAGGGTTTCCTAGAGCAGCCTCAAAACAGACAACAAACACTAACAGCTAATCTGGAAAATATTCATTATCCGTGGGTAGGAGGTAGGAATGCCAGCTCACAAATTCAGGTGTGCAAAAAAAAAAAATTACAACTCTTTATTTTATAGAGTTCAGCCCAATTTTTATTCTAGCATTTTCCTGATCCTAGCCATCTTGTGAAACTTGACCTCAGTCATCCACAGGGTTAAGCCATGGTTCCTGGAGTCAGGTGGATTGGTCGGGTGGCAGGTAGAGACATCTGGTATGTGGTCCTGGGCACACCTGGGAAGATGCATTGTCCTTGTTTGTCTGGGGCCTTGGGTAACCGGCCTAGGACACCTGTGGTCCTACCTGCGGAGACAATCCATCTGGCATATGGCATTCTTCACTGAAACCATGGCTCCTCACTGGGATACTGCTAGAAAGCTAGGCTGATCTCCATGCTCCAGGAGGCCTGTATTCCCTGCCTCTCTCCTGCTGCAGCCCTGGTTTTTGTGGACTGACTGGGAGGATATAGGTGAGTCCCATTCTGTTTCCTGCCTCTTCAGGTCACTCTGCCTCAGCCACCCTTCACACCTTTACTTCTTTCAAAAACCTTCAAACCCTCTGTGAACGCTTATAAGGAAAATGCCAGCTATTCTTGCCTGTGACTTCTGATTTCTGCCCTGTCACTTATCTTATCTGTGCTGATGAAGCCCAGAAGAAACAGCCTGCATGCATGGGGAAAAGAGAGCAAGGAAAATCAGAGGCAGCGAAGTCAAACAAATAAAATAAATTAATGCCTCAAAATGCTATCTAGCCATTCAAAGGCCCTAAGGCATGAGATCCACAGATTCTCACACTCTACAGAGATGGAGGGTGGTGAGGATGGCGATCTCCCAAGACCTCATATATAATTCTCATCAATTCAGTCCAAAAATGTGGGTTCCAATGCCTGGCCCCTCTGTATGTGAAAGCCATGTGTGGCTTGCTGTCTCTCAGCTTGCGTTAACATTCCAGGGCTTTACCAAATGAAAGGGCAAAAGAGGGTACACACAGCCAAATTAGCTCAGTGCCTCACATGCCTTTTTTCTGGCAGGCAGCTGCCATTTAGGGGTCCCTTGCTGGGGAAATTCATCCCTTAGTAACAGCTGCAACCTTGTATTTATGAGTGAGTCAACCTTTTACCAGCATCACTTGGAAGATGCACACAGTGTTCCCAATTTTAAAAATATAGTTATTTGGCATCTACCCTTTACCCAGAGCTGATTGAGAGATGTATTTTCTCATTACATCAATGGATTCCACTGCTCTTGGTGTGAAAAGATGACAGATGCTGATGCTGTTGCCATCTGAGTTAGTGGGCCCGTCTGCAAAGCCTGAGAATGTTTGCTGCAAAAGGGGTAAGTGTGTATGTGTGCATGCAAACACATGCACACAACCAAACACATGCATGTAGACACACATCAGCATGAGCAGCTTCATGGATGGTGTAGGTGTAGGCCAGGGTAGGCCTTACGAAGTCTTGTTCAAATATCTAAAAGTGCATTTTTTTCAGGCTTATTTCTCTATAAAACAGTCCTTACATTTCAGGATTCTTTTCTCTTTTGCCTTATGTTTTGGCTTTCAGAAGGAAGCATCCCAAAAAAAAGCACTGCTGCATTTTCATCATAATTGATTCTACCTATAGATTTGTCAGCTTTGTCAAAAGACTTACGTATCTTTTTTTTTTTTTTTTTTTTCTGAGACGGAGTCTCACTCTGTAGCCCAGGCTGGAGTCCAGTGGTGCAATCTCGGCTCACTGCAAGCTCCGCCTCCCGGGTTCACGCCCTTCTCCTCCCTCAGCCTCCCCAGTAGCTGGGACTACAGTCACCTGCCACCACGCCCAGCTAATTTTTTGTGTTTTTAGTAGAGACGGGGTTTCACCGTGTTAGCCAGGATGGTCTCAATCTCCTGACCTTGTGATCCGCCTGCCTCGGCCTCCCAAAGTGCTGGGATTACAGGCGTGAGCCACCGCACCCAGCCAAAACTTATGTATATTTTAACCCCAGTGTCTACACCAGAGCCTGGCCCTAGTTGGTACCTAAAACAAGAAGGTATTCCTACCAACATCATTTTTTTTGCATTAGAACTCTTTGTCATGCAGACTTCTAGTATTATTCTATTATTATTACGTGTTTCATATATTAAACCTGTGTTTGTTACATGCCTGTGCTGACATGTTTCTCTGTATATCTTTCATTCCTCAACATGAAGTGGCAAAATGGAAATTGTTTTTCTCAGGGGGATTAAATAACTTGTCCAGGTCATGCAGCTTGTGAGTAGCAGAGTCAGGATTTTCCTAACTCCAGAGACAGCAGTGCACCGTGATCACCTTAAAAAACTAAATTGTTGGATTCACGAACGTGAGTGCTCGAGGGGGTCTAGAGAACATTCAACCTCTTTTACTTTCAGATAAGAGTGTTGAGGGCAAAACATGTTAAGTGATCTACTCCATGAGGTCCCACAAATACTTTTGGGGCAAGCCTGGGTCAATTGTTATTGTTATTGATCCCCTGAAGAGGACAAGGAGCTCTGCCAAATACTGCGGCACACATAATATGTCTAAGTTGGAGCCCCTGCTCTCAGGCATTTGTTGCCTGCAGAAAAATAAAGAATATCAATGAAATGCTTTCCCCAATCAGAATGCCTCAGGAGTGGGAGAAAGGAGGGAAAAGTTATGGAAAGGCTTCCTGTGACATTTATTTTCAGTTAAGTCTGACCCACATGAGAAGGCAGATCATCGAGGACTTTGAGTGAGCTACGATTCAGAAATCATTGCTGCCTTCTGTCAGGTTCACCTGGCCTCTCTTCTGCCATCAAGTCACTGTTGGAAGAGCTTTGTACTCTTCAGTTTATAGTAGGATAAGAGATTCCTAAAGGCTGTCCTACAAGTGGGTCAAACTTTCAACTCTACCCATTGATGAAGGAGGAAGGGAGTTAGGAGGACTGGGTGACAAGCAGATATTTTGGAAGTTCTCTGTTGAAAGGAGGTGGTTTCACTTGATCAAATTTAATTCTGGAAGTAGCTCAATTAAGAGGGTTATACAAAAAAAAATTGGGGGGATTAAGTCAAACTTTTATAATTAGGAATGTGCCTGATATCTTGATTTCAGCTACAAATAAATTTCTGGCACACACTGTGATTGAATGACTGTCCAGATCAGGTTGACCAGGTTGCCTAGTTGTATGTGGGATCATATTCCAGATAAGATGTAGTGGGTTACCATCTTACTTAAATCTTCAGGCAGTTCCCATTGCCCTTGGAATAATGTTCAACCACCTTGTGAAGACTGATGAGTCTGTGGACAAACTTCCCCTACTCCTCATGCCCCTACCCAGGATCTGTGCTACAGGTTTGACAGATGTAAAAAGAATACAAAACTGTAAGTCAGGAGTGGAGCATTGGTGACAGTTTTAAAAATATTCCTTTGCTACTTTCAATATATAATTTACACTGCATGATTGATGAGCTTTTCATTTTTAAGAAGATGTTTATAACTTTGGAGCAAGTCAGTGTTGCTAGAGAAAACACAAATCTGAAAGATTTTTAAATATCAGTTTTCACAAACACATGAAAAATCCTGAGTTGTTCTGTTTGGTACTAGATGCTAGCCAGTGTATGCTACCCAATGATCTTGTTCTACACAGACACTGGGCAAACATCCCTGAACCAAGGAATAGCTATATACTCACTAACCCCACTTCCTCTATCTGGGCGTGTGGAAGACTGTATTTCCCATTGGTCCCACATTAAGTTGTATCCATGTCAATGGATCTCATCAGTGGAAAGTAGGAGGAAGCCAGGTGCACAACGTGCAAATGGCACCCTAAAGTCCTTAGCGTGATCCTCTCTTCTCCATCTCTGCCTTTTACTACAACTTTGGAAAACTGAAGGAGCCTGAACTCCTAAGTTACCACAAGTAGCTACTCAACCCTCCAGAGAGAGTGATAGGCACAAAAGGAAATCTTTATGGCATCTGGGGAGTATGGTTATGGGAGTATAGCCTAGCCCACCCTAATGAAAGCATCATCCTCCCTTGCCCTGCTAGACATGACAGAGCAATGCTGGACTGTGGCTGCTGCGGCACATGCAGTGGTGCAATGCCCAGCTCTCCTCCTGCAGGATGGAGGCTCTCCTTCCCCCAGCTCTCGGGAGTGTTGCCGGCCAAGGGCTCATAGCTGAGTCCCTCTCCAGGAATTTCCCTCTGCCAAAGAAAACTTCCTCTTCCAAGGTTATGATCCCTCTCCAAGAGCAGCTTCATCTTATCATTGCCCTTTTAGGGCTTGCAAAAGCCTAGATTCCTTGCCTCAATTTGACATTCCTTTGCAGGGCTTCCCCTGTTCCAGAGCTGCCATGGGGTTTGCTGAGGCCTCTTTGGCAACTGCCTTGCAGTTTAACTTTTCATTCTGTCCAATCGTGCTTCCTTGTTGTGTTCCCTCACAGGGTAATTCCCGTATTGACTCTACCCCAACAAGCTTCCTGCATGAAAATGTGTCTCAGGGTCTACTTCCCAGGGAACCTGAACAGTGACACCTCTTATTCCCACGAGATATCAGGCTCTCTCTTGTTTGAGAATAACCTATGCAAGACATTCTGCTTTGGACAATTTTGCACTCCCATCCCTGCTGAGCCAACCTGCATTGGTTGTTGACATCAAACCTAGTCCAAATATTATCTCCTCCATCTCTGCTCTCTTTGACAGGCTTCCTGCTCCAGGCAGTTCTTCATTCTCCCTGTACCTCCTCCATTGTGGCATTTCTCCAAGCTATTGCAGTGGTGGGTATGGCTGCTGCCTGGTAGACAGTGAGCTCAAGGAGCAGGTCTGAGTGCTCTGCGTAGCCACAGGGGTTATCCCAGTGCCTTCCAGGCCTGCTCCTCAGAGCTGGAGAGAATCATCTCTCCAGGGCTCACCATGAGTGGAAGGCTTTGGGGAAGCCCACCATGGCACAATAGCTTCTTTAGATATCAGTTTGGATTTGTTCTTTCTGTCTTCAGAGATTTGGAAAAGATGAAAGGTGTTTGGCCTTATTTTCTAAGCATTTTTACTTTCACCAGCCTCTGACCAATTTAGCAGGACTCTACATCTGAGTTGCTGGAGGGCAGCTTTTCTTCCTAGTCTTTAAGGAAATCTAAATTCACTGAGGCTATCCCATGAAGAAGGAGGAGAGAGAGGTGAGTGCCTTGGAGAGAGTCCCAGCACATGGAAGAGAATGGAAGCCAGGGGTTTCCCCAAATATGGGGGCCTATGTTCCTTCCCTGGCAGCCTGATGAGGAGGGGGCTGGCTGTGGTCCCTATAGAGGACTAAAGTCCAGACCGTGCACTCTTGAGAGTGAGGAGAATGTGTAGCAATACAGGTTGATATTTTATGTCCTGATAGCCCAGCATCTTAGAAGCTCAAAGTCAGATTGTATTTATTCTGGAGAGAGCCTTATGACATTTCTTGTACAAGAGGGTTTGTGGTTAGAATTCACCCTGAATATACAGAGAGTCAAACTGGTTTAGGGCGAATTTCTCTGAGAGTAAGAATATTATTTTAACCACCTGACTTTCTCTCTCTCTTTGTATCTTAGCTAGAGGCCTCTGAGATGAGTAATACTTTCTCAGAGGCTTAACAATCCTCCTCCACTCCCTTTGTTCTTCTAGCAAAACATTTTTATAATATAAAATACCCTTCCCACATCCGGCATATGATACTGACCTCAGGGTATACATCTGACATACATTCATCTGAATGTATGTGTCCAAGTTTATTTACAGTCCGACTTGTAAATAAAGCAAGGTGACTCTTTCTCTCCTAGAAGCATGGAAAAAATGTATGGGATTTAAGAGTGTTGGTGTACAAATGCTGTTTTTGAGTAAAGGAGACAAACAGATTTGCAGTCTTAACAAGAGTCACCTGTCCTGGGAAGCACGCATAGTATCTGGTACTTTAACCACCTACGTAGTGATGTTGTGCATATGCAGGTCATTGATATAGGAGAAAATAATAATAGCTGCGACTGTTTATGGGGTAGGAGTGCTTCGGATGAAAGAGATTAAATTGGCTACAGATTGGAGCTAATTCTGTATTATAACAAACCTATTTAATTGAGAAGAAGTTTGCCCCTTCAAGCTCTACTGAGGTGTTCATAAATTCACCCTGACAATGCCATGATAATCGAAGGTATCATGAGGTGAATAAATTAGACCTCCCAAGATTCCATCAGCAAGATGAGCTTTGGCCTTCTCCTTCCCTGGGTGGGGTGGCTTTGCTCTGTTCTCCTCTCCAGAGTCATTCTTCATCCTTCTTTGCCTTGCTCTGTGCTCCAAGAGGCTGAGCTGTAAGGACCACATCATGGTCTCCCAGTCCTCTAGGAGAATACATCTGCATAGTAGGAGACACCAGCAGGAAATAGTGAGGCAGGAAGGACTGGGGATTTATTTCCTGGGGTCTCTGTTGGGTCGCAGGTTGACAGTGGTATGCGCCTCTCTGGAAGGCTGCAGGTCCTGTCTGGGGATTGTCTTCCTTCCTTACCTACAGCCACAGCTCTTTCTAACCACTCCATCCCCTTGCTTGGACAGCTCTCAAGGTAGCAATGGCTCCCCAGTGTTAACAGCTCCAGGGCCTCACCATGCCTTATTGGCATTCTCTAACCCTACTCACACATTTATGCATAGCTTCCTCCTTAAACCCTCCTCTATTACCTCTATTTTGCTGTGGAAGCACCATGATGATATATTATCCTTAGCTCCCCATGCCTACCAAAGGTAGGGGGCAGTAATATGGTAGGCACAGTAGTCTTCCTTAGAAAACCTTGCTTTATATCACATCATCATGTCACACCATATATTACATTACAATATTCTATTTATATTTCTTATATTAACAAACCTCAATCTTCTAACTGTATTTGTCTGCCTTTATTTTTCAAGGGCTTATATGTGCTCCCAAACTCATTTTTGACTATGAAATACAGATGTTCCTTTGAAAATTAATGGGTCCAAGAATACTGTCTTGTTTTGACAATATTCCAGTCCAATATTCCTCACCCAGTATTAGCTGATGTTGTTGCTCACCAAGCTTGTGTTGCTACTATGTAATTCTCCTACCTCAAACATCTTTTCTACTCATCTCCACATCTTCATAGTCTACTCTTTCTTGCATAGTTGATACCTTTTCTGTGTATTCATCTGCCCAGCATAGTTTGAGTGCCTGCTAAAATTTAAGTGCCTGCTAAATGATAGGCCCCTCAATGAAAGAGGCATACAAGAGCCTTTCCTACAATTTCATTCTTCTCTTCAGTGCTCCCAAATCTCTGTGCTTGTCCTGCAATGATCACATTCTACTTTGCTCTGCGAGAGTTGTATCCATGCCTGTTTTTGCCACCAGATTGTGTGTTTTCTGAGGATAGAAAATACAACTTGATCTTTGCCATCTCCTCTTAAGAATCACATACATTCAAGTACATAGAATGCACTCAGTTCATTAACCTCCTCCCAGCCAGCAAATGCCCTGAGTGTCTGATCTGATGTGGAAGACTGCTTTGACAGGCTGAAATCTTTTGTCACATATTTCAGAGTTGACAAAACATAGGTTCTGACCAAATTGAGCGATTTAGACATAAAACAATATTATTAACTCCCGAAAGGGAATTTCAGAGGGAGCTGGAACAGAGAAGTTGCCCAGTCAGAGCTGTCCCGGTCACAAAATAAGTTCAGCTCCCCGACCTTTTCAGCCCTGCTTCTACCCAAAGCCTCAAATAACTATCCAGGATAGCTTTCGTCAGTCTGAAAAATTTACATAACTTCTGATAAAGTCTAGCCCAAACATTCCTCTCACACTGTGCTGACTCATGCGCCCAAAATATGTCTGACCAGTGAGGCGGAAATAAATGATTCTTATTGGCTTGTAACTATCATTCTCCCCAGCTCTGTTTTCCTTAGTCCTAGGGGCAGATTCTAAGTTGGTACAGAAAAAAAAAAAAAAAAAAAAGTACTCCTGCCAATTCCCATCCTGGAATGACTGAAGAAAAGAAAATACATGTGATTATTTTAAAGGTACATGTATTTATTTTAAAGAGTCCTTCACAACCACCCCACTTCACACCCACCATCACCCTCATCACCCTAGAACTGTTTTAACCTAATTGCATCTTGGAGTTATGCCAGTGCCTCATGTAAATAAAAGCAATGAGATTAAACTCCCTGCAAAAATGAGATTAAGAATAACACCCATCTTTCAGAGACTTTCAGGAGAAAGTCTTTCCTGCTTTTCTATCAGGAATAGATGTGAATTGACAAAACATCTGCTTTGATTTAACTTATGTTAGAAATATTGCAAAAGGTGTAATTTATCCCGCTTTCATTTCTTAACTGGATTTGAGAAAGGTTACAGCCAATGTTTACACCCTACTTACAAGAGCGTAGGTGTCTGAGAGACACAGAAATTTGGTTTAACCCTCATTTCTGGTTTCATTTCATGTTCATGCCCCTCTTGGCCTTCTCCTTTTCTTCTGCTTTTATCTTGCCCTGGCATATTTTTTGTATCTTTGAAGGCTTCGTAAGTACTTTACAGAAAAGGGAAGGGCATACCAAAATTTTAATAATTTCTCCGTTTGAACCCTTATCTGTCTACCTCACAACAGATAAGTCAAATCATTCAAAGTTAACAGTAATTACCCTCAAAGCGAGGGCCAAGATACAGGAGCACATATTCTGCATTCTCATATGCAGAGACCAGATGGAGAAGGGGAGAATCCATCTGCAAACATTCGTCACACTGCCTCACCGCCCACTTCCACCCTCCAACATGATATTGCCTGTTTTCTCCAAAGTCTGATCGGTGGCCAGAGAGAACTGATGTTCTTGACCTAATCTTTATAGGAATTAAGGGTGAGAACACAGGTGTACACATTAATCTCTATATTAAGGGAAATCTGGAAAGCTCTTAGATGCTGACATTGATTCATGTTTTTGCAGTAATTCATAATTGAAAAATGGAATACACTGATTCTGTCTTGACACCTTACCATTTAAACTGTGCTATACTTCTTCCTTATATCTTAAGAGAATAATTTGGAAAGCGTAACATAAAATGCTGAAGATGGAAATTACCTTTGTAGTCATCTATTCTAAGTACAAACGTGTATGTGCATGTGTTTTTAAAAAATTCGGTTGCAAAATTAGCTTATACTCGGTATAAGAATATCAGATTGCCCTGGGGTGTAAGAAGTAGAATGAGTCTCTCACTCTCAGTCATATTTCCCAGAATAAGCACCATTAATAGGAGCATTCATTCATTCATTCATTCATGCATGCATTTATTCAAAAATAATGTCTATTGAGCAACAATTATATGCTAGGCTCTGAATTAAGACAGGGAGAAAAAAATAAATACATTGATATAGAAAATAATATTAGTTGATGAGACAGGGAGTGACAAGCGAGGTCATTTTAGATAGTGTGTGACTGCATGGGAAAGGGAGCGGCAAATGCAGAGCCCTTTAGGCAGGGGCACGCTGGGTATGTTCTAGCTACATCAAAGAGGCCGCTGAATCCATGATGCTGTGAGGAAGAGGGGGAGTGCACAACACGAGATTACAAATGTCAACAGGAGGCAGATTTTATAGGTCATCGAAGCATTGTATGGAGCTTCGTTTGCTTTCTAAGTGCAAGGAGAAGAAATGGGTGGTTTTAAATGGGAGTGTGGCAACTTTAATAGCAAAAAGCTTTTATGTGGAAAGACATGATCTAGGAAGATGCCTGAAGATTAATTTTTAAGGAGGCACCATTCAAAGGGCAAAATTGCCGCATATAAACATAGATGACCGTTTTGTAGTATTTATGCTTATAGCTGTTTCCTATTGCATTAAATCCTACAATAGTCTTAATAGCAACAACAAATAACAAAGCTGGACTAGCCAACTCAGCAAGATCTATCTGATGTCTTGCCAATACCTGAGATCACAGGCAGAGCATCCAAATGAGGCAAAGGGACGCACGTGCTTGCACCACTAGAGCAGCCCATGCCTTTTCTTTATGAAATTATGAATATCTCTGTATATTTTTTATAATATTTTTGTTTTGAAATAGTTTAAGATTCACAAGAAGTTTCAAAAATAGTACAGAATTTTCATGTGCCCTTCACCCAGCTTCCCTCAATGACAACACTTTGCATAACCATAGTACATGTCAAAATCAGGACATTAGCATTAATATAATACTATTAACTTAGGCACCGACATTATTTGGATTTCTTCAGGTTTTACGAGTTCTCTTTAAAAACTCTTTGTTGGCCAGGCACAGTGGTTCACACCTGTAATTCCAGCACTTTGGGAGGCCTAGGGGGCAGATCACCCAAGGTCAGGAGTTTGTGACCAGCCTGGCCAAAATGGCAAAATCCTGTCTCTACTAAAAGTACAAAAATGAGCCAGGAGTGGTGGCGGGTGCCTGTGATCCCAGCTACTCAGGAGGCTGAGGCAGGAGAATCACTTGAACCTGGGAGACGGAGTTTGCAGTGAGCCAAGATCATGCCACTGCACTCAAGCCTGGGCAATAAAGGGAGACTCAGTGTCAAAAAATAAATAAATAATAATTGATTAATTAAAATTTATTTATTTGTATTTGGGGAGTGTATAATAATATGAAATTGCCTCCTACATGTAGATGCAAGTAACCACCACCATAATTGGGATTAAAAAACTGTCTCATCACCAAAAAGAGACTCCCTCCGAATATCTCTTAACTGTACTTTTGTTTGGTCACAAGTAAGCTTTTGTTTTATGAATGCACTAAGGCTGGACATGAAAAATACTTTAATTTGTGCTTCTTTTTTTTTTTTTTTTGAAACAGAGTCTTGCTTTTTTCGCCCCGGCTGGAGTACAGTGGCACCATCTTGGCTCACTGCAAACTCCATCTCCCTAGTTCAAGGGATTCTCCTGCCTCAGCCTCCTGAGTAGCTGGGATTACAGGCACCCACCACCACGCCTGGCTAATTTTTGTACTTTTAGTAGAGATAGGGTTTCGCCATGTTCGCCAGGCTGCTCTCAAACTGTTGACCTCAGGTGATCTGCCCGCCTTGGCCTCCCAAAGTGCTGGGATTACAGGCGTGAACCACTGAGCCTGGCTTATGCTTCTTTATTTAACATTTGGTTTATTAAAATCTGTAAATCTACTTAACACAATGTTTCTAAACATTCAACATCACAAATATTTGTTTCTACATTTCATGAATTATCTTAAATATTTAAAACTTGATTTAAATGTAATTAATCAAATTCTCTAAACCATCTCAGTATAATCAAGAGTCTAATTTATCAATCTCTTTTAGTTGTTCAATCACTTTGAAAACAGAGTATCAGAATGGTTTCAAAATTTGTTTCTATACTTTTTACTTACCCTGATAAATAAGTAACAATACTGTGCGTTCAATTCATTTATTCACCTTTTTTATGGTCATTTTATACTTCCACAGAATTCCAATGATCTTGCCAGACTCAAAAGAAAATACTAACTCACACAAACATGCTAAGATGATAGGTTCTGACCTAATTGACTGATCCCTGGTCATGGCATGAGACTTGCTTGTGTCTTCCAGGGTCTCTCAAATCTAGATAGACTCTCAAAAACACCCTCTTTTTCCAATAAAACCTCTCTTATAAATGGAATTTTCAAGCTCATGTCTTCAAACAAAACATAGACAAAATTTTAGATTTTTTTTTTCTCCCTGGCCTATATTGCAAAACTCATTTTCCTCTCAAATTTATTCACAATTTTGATATAGTTTGTTAGCATTTTTGGAAACATGGATATGCTTTAATCACATATTATTAGAAGGCTTATCTAGGGTTTTTAAATTCAAGAGATGAGAATCCAGTCCGAGGAGTCTGCTTTCTCCCTCTGCTTGTCCGTCACATTGATACACTCTATGGAAACACCTGGTATTCCCCTGTCCTTCTCATTCTTAATAAAATCTCTTCTTTTCCCAGAAATATCTTGTTTGCTCATAATTCCTTAATCTACCTGTTCTTGCCTACATAGGTAAAGAAAAATTCAATGTATACTTCATAGGAACAACATTCCTATATCAACTATCCCATAGGCATTATCATTAACAAGAACAATCACATATCATTATATTTTTGTTTTTGTTTTGTAGCTATCATCCAATGCATTTTATTAAATGTCATTTGGTTTTAGGCTTTTTGATGGAATTGCTACAACTTGGTGCATGCCTGCTCCTAAAAGAAATACTCAGGGATTTTCTCATAGGATCCTCATGTTCTGGCAAAAACAAGATGTTCTACTCCCAGATTGACTTTTTCAAGCCCCAAGATGTTGAGTCAGCCATTCTCCAAGGATCTCGATTTCCTTTTAATGGAAAATAACATTAAACACCAAATATAAGCCTCAGGCTGTCCCACATGTGTATTGGGGACAAGACGAAAACTGCCTCCGGGCTACTTTGGCAGCAGACCTGAGAAAGGCCTTTCTTTCCAGATATATGATTTCTCATTGACAGCGTTGGACAGCCCTCTTTATTGTTTGTGTAAATGACACCCTTGGACCTGAACAATACACACTGAGACAATTGTGTGCAACTGCAAACTGATATTTCTAATTAAAAAATACAAATTACTACATTTTGTGCTTTTTTAGTAAAAAACTTTCTAATGTATTTTTCATTAACCAAGATATGTACATTTTAAACTCTCATTCAGACAGATATTGCAACGTGTTTGCTTATTATTTGCTTCTGTGGGTCACGCAAAGCCTTACAATTTGCTGTTAGTTAGCATTTGATGTACCTATTTCCAGACTTCTTATATACATATACAAATTCGGACACATGCAGATAGTGTAATGGTTTTGATGCTTGTTTTTTTAAAAATAGAATTCTACTGTATAAATTGCTCTGCAAATTATTATATCTGACCAGTATAATTTTCTACAATGATGAAAATGTTCTAAACCTGTGACTATGGAGCCCTCGAAAACATGGCTAATATGAACAAGGAACTGAACTTTTCATTTTATTTTATTTCAGTGAACCTAACTTCAAGTCATTAATAGAAGTTACATGCAGCTAGTTGCTCATGTATTAGACAGCTCAGTTTTAAAGGATAATACAGATTACCTTCAAGCCCTGAGACAGGAAAAGATTTCTTAAGCAAGATACAAAAAGCATGGAGTAAATGAGAAAATATTTTTATTATATTAAAACTAAGATGAGACAAGTTGGCTCATGTCTGTATTTCCAGCACTTTTGGAGACCAAGGCAGGAGGATTGTTTGAGCTGAGGAGTTCAAGTCCAATCTGGGCAACATAGAAAGACCCTATCTCTTCAAAAAATTTAAAAACTTAGCCAGACATGGTGGCACATACCTATATTCCAAGTTAATGGGGAAGCTGAGGCAGGAGGATCATTTGAGCCTAGGAGGTTGAGGCTGAAGTGAGCCAAGATCACACCACTGCACTAGAGCCAGAGTGACAGAGTGAGAGCCTCAAAGAAAAAAAAAAAAACAAAACTAAGAATTTTTATGTAGAGATACATTAAAAGCATTAAAAGAGTAGAAAAAGAACCACAGAATGGGAGAAGATATTTGCAACAGTGTTAAGACAAAGGGCTTGTATACAGAATACATGATGAGCTCCTATAATTCAGTAAGAAAAATACAGACAATCCAAAATGAACAAGGTATAATAAGCCCTCACTTAATGTCTTTGATAGCTTCATGGAAGCTGTGACTTTAAGCAAAACATAAAAAATAACAAAACCAATTTTACCATAGGTGAATTGATATAAGTAAGAGTTAAGTTCCTGGCATATTACTGGTCACAAAAAAATCACCAAACTTCTAAAAAAAGACCAAAATACATTTAATATTAAACATTGAAATACATGTGAATTACACCTACATTTAAGAAAGATTGATAAAAACAAGATAACTTCATTCACTTATTCCAGTTCAGAGTCTCAAGTGCTGGAGCCTCTCCAGGGGCTCAGGGTGCAAGTGGAAATGCATCCTGGACAGGACACCATCCCATCACAGGGCACACTCACACCCACGTCCACATTCACTCAGACTGGGACACTTTAGACCGCCAATTCACCTAACGTGCACATCTTTGAGATGTGAGAGGAAACTGGAGGACCTGGACAAAATGCGTGCAGACATGGGGAGAACATGTCAACTCCACATAGACAGTGGCCCTAGCTGGGAATTGACTTTTTTTTCTCTTAAGGTTATTATAAAACAATGTTATTTGAGGACTTGCTGTATTTGTACAGGCCCTCATCTATAAAACTAATTCAGGTGACTAATACACATTTGAAAAGGTGCTAAATTTCATTAGCCATAAGGAAAATGAAAACTAAAGCTCTACACATTCCAAAATGGTTAAAGTTAAGAAGAGCAATATTATCGAGTGTTGATAATATTGTGGAGCACCTTGAATGCTTATGCATTGCTGGTAGGAATGTAAATTAGTACAGCAACTTTGGGAAACAGTCTGGCATTATGCAATAAAGTTGAACATAGTCATTCCCTATGAGTAAGCACTTCCAGTCCTAGGTATAAACTGGACAAAATTGCTTTGTATAGCGACACAAAGACATATACAAGAATGTCCACAGCATCCTTACACATAATGGCCAAAAAACTAAAAACACCTCAAATGTTAGGGCTAGAATGGTAAATTGTGTATATTTATAGAGTGATATTTTAATCAACAATAAACACATTAGGATTGCACTTACATGTGATGGCAAAAGCAAGTCTCACAAACGTAATATTGAGCAAAACAAGGCACATATTATAGAATAAGCCTGCTTATATAAAACTCAAAGATGGGTAAAACTAAACTATGGTATCAAAAATTAGAATACTAGTTACCTCAAAAAGTGGCAGAAAATGGGCTTTTATGATGCTGGCTACTTATTCCCTGGCTTTATGGTAGTTACACAAATGCTTGCTTGATGATACTTCACGAAGAAGGACATTTCAGTTTTAAATACTATTGATTATGTGCATTATTCTTCAATAAAAAGCACTTTTAGGAAGAGATATTAAAATTTGAACCCCAGAGAACAATTGGAGAGTGACCATTTCCTAAAGCAAATGTTCTTACTCTTCAAAACATTTAATATTGGCACAAACAAACAAATACAATCTCATTATAGTTTGCATTTTACGTTATTAATAATTTTACTAGATATTTGTATTCTGCGTCTGTGAAATGCTTATTCGTAGCCTTTTCTCAGTTTTCTATGGAATATTCATCAATCATTTGCACAATGATTTATAAGAATAAAATTGTGTTCAGTAAAATTTTGTTCCATTGTAAAACTGTTGTATAGTAAGGATTTTTGCCCATTTATCTGCAAACAGGTTGCAAATATTTCCTCCAGTCTGGCATTTAATTTTGTTTGTAGTGTGATCTTGCCACGCCAAAGTGTTTGTTTCTATTTTTTTCTGTAGTCAATTTCAGTATATCATTTAGTTTATGGTTTCTGAGGTTTTAATTGCTTATAATAGCATCCCCACCCCTAGATTATAGAAAACATTTCCCTGCTTTCCTATTTAATAATTTAAATAATTTTTTAAAATAGAAATATTTTATATATTTAAATAATTTTTTAAAATAGAAATATTTTATGCATCAGAAGTTTATTTTTGTTTATGATGGGATACTAACTCTATATGTTTCCTTAAGTCCATCTGCATGTCAATTGCCCAAGCAACATTTATTGCATGCATGACTCATGTTGTTTCCACCAATATGATTCTCATTTAGATATATGTATATATTTACATATATATTTACATATGTATATATTTACATATATATGCATAGATATATATTAGATTTCCTTAGGTACTTGAGTTTGTGTCAGGATTCTCTGTTATGTTACCTAATTTATTGACTTAATCTTGTACCTATGTCACGATCATTTAATTACTCTGACTAATCAGGCTACAGCCCAGGCACTGAAATGTAAAATAGCAGGTTTTGCTTAATGTTTTGGCTTCATCACTCACATGTCGGGCTTATAGGTGCTATTCCATGTGCTTCTGTCTCCCCATGGCATCTCACCCTGCAGAGTCTCTGCCCGTGGGCTCTCTCTTCAGAAGAGTAGTCGGAGGTCTTAATGTCTTACGTGGCATATGGCTTCTAAGCACAGAAAAGTGTGTGGTGTTGGGTCTTTTTGAGGCAATCTTGGGATTGCCACCACAGTACGTCTGTGAACAAACGTTCTGCTTTGTTAGGAAGTCACAGGTTAGTCAGATTCAATATGGAAATGACTACACACAGGCATTATTCCAGGAGGAGTGTCTACTGAGTGCTACCCTGACAGACTAGCTACCACAGTGGGTATCCTTGACTTAGTCTTGTCTATAACAGAAATGTCTTAAGTCCTTCATTACTATTTGTTACTGATTTCTAGATTTTATCAAGATAAAAAGAGATCTACATTCCACAGAGGTGTGTCTTCTTTTATCAGAATGGTTGCTAAATAGTATCAAATACAATTTGAAATTCATAAAGATAATCAGTTGGTTTTCTCCTTTAAAATATTTATGCAATAAACTCTATTAACAGAATTCATAACCTTGAATCCTTCTTCTGTGCCTGAAATAAACCCTCCATGGTCAAGATGCATTATTCCTTAATACACTGTTAGAGTCTATTTGTTAGTATTTTAGTGAAGAATTTTCCCACTATGTACATGAGACTGACTATAATTTACTTTTGTGGCGCATTTCCTAAGTCCTTCACTTTGTAAATAAGGCATATGAGATCAGAGAGGTGAAATGAGTGTCTCAAGTTAGCAACAGAACTTACACAGACAGTTCCTGATTTAAGATGGTTCTACTTATGATGTTTTTGACTTTATCGTGCAAAAGTAATACATATTCACTAGAAACTGTGCTTCAAATTTTGAATTTTGATCTTTTCCTGAGCTAGTGATGCAGCTGTCTTAAGCCATAGCTCCCAGTCAGCCACACAATCATAAGGCCAAACAACAGATTCTACAATGCATAAAATGTGTTTTTGGGCCGGGCGTGGTGGCTCATGCCTATAATCCCAGCACTTTGGAGACCATCCTGGGCAATATGGTAAAGCCCTGTCTCTACTAAAAAAAAAAAACACACACACACACACACACAAAATTAGCTGGATGTAGTGGCACGTGTCTGTAGTCCCAGCTACTCTAAAGGCTGAAGCAGGAGAATTGCTTGAACCCGGGAGACAGAGGTTGCAGTGAGCTGAGATCGCGCCACTGCACTCCAGCCCGGCAACAGAGTGAGACACTGTCTAAAAAAAACCAAAAATGTGATTTTGACTTACCGTATTTTCAACTTATGATGCCTTTATTAGGGCATAACCCCATCATAATTCAAAAAGCATCTGCACTAGAAATAATGCCTTTTGTGGATTGAAGTGAACAATAATTAATTGTATATTTCAAAATAGCTAGAAGAGAAGATGTGAAACGGTCCCAACACACACACAAAAAGATAAATGTTTGAGTTGATGAGTATCCTAATTACCCTGACTTGATTGTTAGAAATTGTATACATGTATCAAAATATCACATGTACTCTATAAATATGTACAATTATTATGAATGAATAAAAATGAATAAATACATAAATAACACCCTCTGAGTCCAATTCAATGAGTTTCCTACTACATGATGCTGCCAGTTTCTCAAAATTTTTAGGGTTACCTATTTGTTTGTTTTGATTTTAGGACAATTTCAAACTCTTTTAGAATTACAGAACTCAAGAAAATGTTCAGTGTAGTTCAGTTAATATTTACTAACTGTAAGTTATCCAAATGGTGTTTAAATCTAATCCATTTTCTGCCAGATCTGTGTGTCAACACATATTATTAGTAGCAATAGCTTATTTCCCCTGGTTATTAATCCATAGGGATGCTCAAGACTTTGAGACCCAGTAAACTACATGCAGTTAGACTACAGAGCCCTAGATTGGTCTTACCTGAGTTTTCTTGGGGTGGACTCTGCTGTCATGTGGCATATATCATAATCTTCCCTCCATCTGCCCACATGCATGTAAGTTGTATGCAAGGCCACCTAGAGATGTAACTTCATATATGCCTCACAGCAATGCTTACTTACATTACTTGCCTGGAATTACTCCAGAGCAAGTTGAAGTTCCAAAGCCATTCTGTCACTTTGGTAGTATTGCTGGGGCCACGTATTGCATGGCATAAACCTTTCAAAAACGATTATCCTTCTGACTCTCCAAAGATGGTGAAAGACACCAGGCTATCTGTACCATACCTCAGGGTATGTTACCATCTCCTCCTCCTCATTCACGTATCACCAGTGGTCCTCATGTCAGGCAACTCCTAAGGACCCACTCCATTAGCTTATCAGGTATTTGGGGGCCATATGTGAACCTTAACTTTGGCTCAGAATGGGGCCTCTACTATGTATGTTGTTTTTTGTGTGTATATTTTCTTCAGAGTTTTAGGAGCAAGGAGAGAAAAATAATCTGTGTAACTAAATCTATACAAACTCAACAGAGCATAAAATCAAGGGCTTAACCTTCTTCAAATACTCATAAGAATAACTCCATATGTAAAACATATAAGTTGGCAATTATCTGGTGATTTTGCTCAATAGATCAAACTACAGTTTGTAAGATTTAGACTGAAACTCATGCTTTAAAAAACTGTTCAGCTATTTTGAAATCAGTTAAGAGACCATGAAGTTATATGCATTTAGGCTTGCATGAAGAAACTAACCTAAACTAAATAAAACACCAGCAATAACAGCACCAAAACATTTTCAAGAAATCTATAGGATTTGGCTTCAAGCCTCTTGTGTAAGATTTTCATTTTAAGCCAAAGTCCTCTGCAATGAATGCAATAAAGTCTGTGATTACTTGGGCTAAACATTTGATGCAATTTTGTCTCCAAGTGTTCCAAAATATCGAAAATATTTTCACCTCATCTTAAAATATCAAAAGAGAACTAGGTTCCTTTAAGACATTATTAGAATTAGTACAATTTGGAAAAGAATTGCTTGGCAAAAAAGTTGTAAAGGCAGATTAGCTTATTCAGTACTTGAAAAGATTAAAAAGCAGCACTACTTTGAGAAGTGTGGTTCTGGCCCTCAAATAAAATTATAAATCCCTAGAATTGTATGGAGAGACTTTATATAGACCAAACAACACAATTAACTTAATATATGATAAAGCAGGCTTTTCAACATAAGTCTACACTTGAAGAGAAAGGACTATTTAATAAGTAATTTTAGAACAATTCAGTGACAGTTTTGAGGAAAAAAACACATTCACACCTTTTCCAACAGACATAAATAAAGCCCATGCATTAGCACAAGCTGTTCCATCCACCAAGGGGGCCTCCTCTTGCCTGTCTGCCTCCCACACATCCTCCACCATCTCTCAACACCTTCTGTGTGGTTCCTTCCTAATTTCCTTTCAAAAACATAGATGCATCTTATTCTCTACCCTCAACTCATGTAGCTAACTGTCCTATGGCAAATACAGTATTGCATTGGAATCATTTGCAGCCCCCTAAATAGACGTTTTATTTCAGTTCTTTGAACTTTTGCAACTCTAGTACCTAAGTCAGCATTGGCTACAAAACAGGCATTGCAAGAGTCTTTGATGAATAAATGGCACCAAAATATACAGGATAATATGCACCATTAAAATTCCAAGCCTGATTTAACAAAAGGTTTGTAAGGAATAACTTTATAAGAACAGACTGCAAAAGCACATGTACAATCAGATTGCAGCTATAAAAGAAGTCTTGTTTCACAGACTCAAACATAAAACCATAAAAATACATGTTTGTATTAGGGCAATCAAAATATTCTCCATTGTTTCATTCATTGTCTTTCAAATATGTTTTTCTAACCACAAATGTTAGCTATGGCCTCAACATAACTATAACAGGATGTTAGAATGAGACTCTTTCTATAACTGGTTTCAACTGAAGCACCAATACAGTACATATCAGATTACAAAAATGAGGGAGAGATGAACCCGTTCACCACTTCTCAATGCAGAATTGATAGAGTTAATGAAAATCCCTCAATTTTTCGAGACTCAGTAAGATCAAAGGTACAACAGAATCAGAGGGAAGCTTTGAGGAAGAGGTTTAGTAAAGGCATATACGTGTGCATATATATATAACTTTATTTTGAGAAATCTGTTGTTCTGCTGTTTTCCCATCTTCCTCTTTGCGAGAATATCTAGGACTGTCAGGGGGCAAAAGTGGGCCATCTATCCGAAGACCTTCAAGGCAGTGGGTAGCTTCCAAAGGGTCCACTCGAAAAGAGTTGACATGCTGTTCCCTGGCATTGGGAGACACGGGAGACTGGGGCCTGACTCACACGAAAGAAAAGGAAAATCAGCTATGGGCTGTAGCCTCAGCCTGCTCCAGAAATGTTGAGAAAAATAACAAGGTTAAAAAATTATGTATTGAGATTTGGCTGATCTCCTAGAGTTTGCATGGGGCAACAGATGGTCTTTCCCATGATGAGGAGGCTGTGGTAGGAAGCTGCTGTCCAGAGTTCTGCCTAATCTGGCCAGGTGAAGGAGTAACGAGACCTCTACAGGGAAAAGATTTTAGGAAGTGCACAACATCAGGTGACCAAAGACTGAAAAAGGAGTCTCCTTGACCACTCAGATTAAATATGTTTCCCCTTGGGTCAAGGAAATTGCAAGAGGGAGGGTTCCAGCAGGAAGCCTTCAAGAGGTCCTCCTAAGGACTTCATGGAGGACGCAGTCCACTTTACCAACTGCGGGGCCCGCAGTGCACAAAGTTCCCTTATTCTTATTTTTCTCCCATCTGCCTTCCCTACTGGGACCTTGCTTGGAATAATCAACAAGTGATGGAGAAAGTCAAAAGGACCTTGCTCCCTGTTCTGAGAAGTGGATCCCAATGGCAGAGGGAAAAAGGTGTTATTCTAAAGTTAATCATGTCATTTTGATGATTACAAGGAGTTGGACGTCATAAACTTTGAATTGAGTTGCTTAAGGAAATGTTGCACTACTTCCTAAGAGTGAGGGAAAAATCATGAACCTGCAGAAAGAAAGATTCCCATAGGTGGCCAGGCGTGGTGGCTCACGCCTATAATCCCAGCACTTTGGGAGGCCAAAGCAGGCAGATCATGAGGTCAGGAGATCGAGACCATCCTGGCTAACATGGTGAAACCCTGTCTCTACTAAAAATACAGAAAATTAGCCGGGCGCGGTGGCGGGCGCCTGTAGTCCCTGCTACTTGGGAGGCTGAGGCAGGAGAATGGCGTGAACCTGGCAGGTGGAGCTTGCAGTGAGCCGAGACCCCGCCACTGCACTCCAGCTTGGGCAACAAAGCGAGACTCCGTCTCAAAAAATAAAATAAATAAATAAATAAATAAAACTGTGTTCTGATTCCAGTCCCCACATTGATGCTGCTCAGTATGTCAGCTGCATAAGGAAAACCTGTCACTCATCTTCCTTAGTGCCCAACAAGTCATAAAAGGAAGCTATCCAGGTATGAAAGTTTGTTAAGTTTTGTTTTAAATGTATTTAAACCCTCATGTACCACCCAATACTCTACAATATTTTATTTGCCTTTGGGATGAGAAAGCTCAGATCACTGAATGTGAGGTAGAGAAGCAAACTCATAGGTCACTGTGTCTCACCCCGTCATTTTACAAATAAGAAAATTCATGACAAAGAGAGTTGAAAAGACATGCCCTCAACACCTTAGCTGGTTAATAGCAAAATGACTTCTGACACTGTCTTCACACTTCCTTTTCTGATCAGCTCCAGCATTTCCACAGCCTGCTGGAGCTACTCCCCCAGTCTGAAAGAATCCTGAAAATAGAAAAGAAGTGGGCAGTTTTCCTAACAATGCTAATCAGAAGTTACAGTCTTCTATAAATGAGTGTCAGAGAGGTTCTCACAAAGCAAGCTTCCAGGGAATGTAGGAAGTTAATTACCTTCCTCTATAATTCATTAGTCATCGTCCTTGTAACCTGAGGCTGTTTGAAACACAACTTGTATTTAGTAGCACAGATTCAGAAGACTTGAGGTGTTAATATGCCCATGAGAGTCTCTTTTATCTAGTTTATTATCTTTTCCTTTGACAGGCTTAAACGACTTTTAAAATCTATCCTGTGTTTAGTTAAAAAACCAAAACAAAACAGCTAAGATTATGGAGAAAGAATGTTTTGATTGGAATGAATAATTACCTAATATGTCTCCTTCAAATGTACATGAAAATGAGTTTACATATTAAGTAGGATAAAATTGAGTAGGCTTTCAAAAACAGGTTGAAGAAAGGATTGTCTGTCTCAAAATAATTCCCTCAGTGGCTGTAGCTGCACCATTAAATGAATTGCTTTGGGGTAAAGCATTATGACTCCCAAAGCATTCCGGGAAAATGCAAATCTAATACCTGGAAGGGTGACATCACCATCTCCCAGTGTCTTTCAAGGAAAGCAGGGGAACCCAGGACACAGACTTTTGACTGGTGTTGAGTTGGGAGGTGAAGAAAAATATTCTGGTTAGAGCGAATTGCCTCAGAAAGACAGACTAATAAAGTACCCAGAGTACCAGAAGGGGAAGAAGGAAGGCATAAATTTGAGGGTGAGAAAGAGAGTGTCAACAATTTGATATTTCCTCAGGCCTACGAGAAGCAAATGTTTTTGGTTATCTTTCCTTCTCCAAGCTTCTTCTAAGCCCTTACTGAATTCTAAGGAAAATTCGTATGCAGAAGATACATATATGATCGTATATATCGTTTTTGCTGAGCCAGTCATTTGGTCAACAAATATTTACTGTTTACTACACACCAGGCAGTGCTGACTGTTGAGTCATAACAAAAATAAGGTTCCTGCCCTTAAGGAACTTACAGCCTAAGGAAGACATGGACAAGTAAGCAGACATTGACACTACCTAGAACTGTCCTTGACCCCAACAGTGTGAGATTTTGCATGTGTCTGTCTGCCTGTCTACCTGCCTCACAGCTTAAGAGTATGAAATAAACTTCTAGCATTAAGGAAGGGGTCATTTTCTTTTTTAAAATTCCAAATGGTATAAAATTGGTCTTATATGCATTAGTCTGTAATTGTGGTTCCGTCTGCCATTTTGAAACAAATTGTAGCCCAAACAGAAACTAAACAAGGTATTGACCTCACAGAACTCTGAGCCTCCTTTCTAATATGAGATTATAGAAATGACAACAATAAATCATTTCTAATATGAGGTTATAGAAAAAAACAAAAAGCAGACAAAACAAATGAAAAACTCGAAACCATAAATTACAGGAAAACGTGTTGACAAGTGGGGATCTACATTCACAAGGGCAATGTAGCAATGGGGTAGCAGAAGCCTCCATGGGGGCATTACCTGCACAACCACTGTGGAAGCACTGGCTGAGATGGTGGGCCATGTGGGGGCCTCTCTGAAAATGGCACCCCTGCTTCCTGCAGAAAACAGTGAAGAGATGCATGAAGGTGGTGGGCAGTCTGGGGAAAAGCTACTGCTGCCACCAACTCTGCCACCTTAGAAGTCTGGTCAAGCCACTATGGAAATCCAGGTATGGGAGGCTAACTGTCCAAGGACCCAAGAAAATGACACAGAAATGGGTATCCCTGAGAAGGATCGTGATTGTATTTTAAGACGGCTTTCCAGAAGTAATGCCCAAAGACTGTTGCCCAACTGAGGAATGGCTTTAAAGGTTAACACTGGGTATGGGAAATAGTCATCTACTTAGCGTCTAGTGGGACCCTAATCATTTACACTGAGGGCAGTAGAAAAACCAAGTGATAGAGAAGGTTCTTTTCTGGGAATTTAAATGCAGTGAGAGAAGGCAGGAGAAAAAATTTGGGTACCCACAGGGGGCAGTCTGTGCTATAATCAGAAGAACTAGCCCTCATATTATTGCAGAACCGGGCAGAGGGCAGGAGCCAGAACATGCGTTACGGATCAAAGAGTCACAAGGCATCAGTGGTGTGATCAGGAAATGAATCACCTCCAACAGGGTGTTTACTGTGGTTCAGGGCTTTTTAAAACTAGAGCTTCTGTCCTTGATCCTTTTGACCTCATACTTAGCCTGAAAGTTAGTCCTCCCACCAGAAGGAGGGAGTACAAAATGCAAGTCACCACTGTAGGAGGGCAGAAGCCAATGATTACAGTCTGAGAACATGAAAGACAGAAAGCCACAGAATATTTCCAGGCTGCCAGTACTCAGTCAACAAATAGGAATCTGTGCCTCTTGTACACCAGGCTGATAGTGCAATAAACCATACTCGCAAGGTCCTTCCCTCAAGGAGCTTACACTCCATGAAGGAGCTTATTAGCTGTCTTAGTCTTCTCGGGCTGCCATAACAAAATACCATAGACTGGGTGGCCCAAACAACAGACATTTGTTTCTCACAGTTCTAGAAGCTAGAAGTCTGAGATCAGGGTGCCAAGTGGGTTCTGGTGAGGGCCCCTTCCTTTATTGCAGACAGCTGCCCCACTCTATCTGCTCCTATGGCCTTTTCTCAGAGCATTTGGGAGGGTCCAGGGTGGAATGACATGGTTTGGCTGTGTCCCCACCAGAATCTAATGTTAAATTGTAATCCCCAGTGTTGGGGGAGAAACCTGGTGGGAGGTGATTGGATCATGGGAGCAGATTTCCCCCTTGCTGTTCTCATGATAGTGAATGAGTTCTCTTGAGATCTGGTTATTTAAAAGTGTCTACCCCTGCTCCTTCGCTGTGTCTCTCTCCTGCCACCATGTGAAGATATGCTTGCTTCCCTTTTGCCTTCCACCATGATGGTAAGTTTCCCAAGACCTCCTTAGCCATGCCTCCTGTACAGCCTGCAAAACTGGGAGTCAATTAAACGTCTTTTCTTTATAAATTACCCAGTCTCAGATAGTTCTTTATAGCAGGGTGGGAACAGACTAATACAGAACTATTTTAAACGACCAGCTTCCAACAAAGAATTATGAGACACTCAATGAAACAGGAAAGGAAACAGGGAAAAAGCAGTCAATAAAAACTGCCCCTGAACCAGGCGTGATGGTTCACACCTGTATTCTCAGCACTTTGGGAGGCCTAGGCAGGCGGATCACGAGTTCAGGAGTTCAAGACCAGACTGACCAACATGGTAAAACCCCGTTTCCACTAAAAATACAAAAATTAGCCGGGAGTGGTGGCACACGCCTGTAGTTCCAGCTACTCAGGAGGCTGAGGCAGAAGAATCTCTTGAACCTGGGTGGTGGAGTTTGCAGTGAGCTGAGATCATGCCACAGCACTCCAGCCTGGGCGACAGAGCAAGACTCCATCTCAAAAAGGAAAACAGCAACAACAAAAATTTTAAAAAAAAAGAAAAAAATCCTGCCCCTGAAAAAATCCAGGTTTTCAATTTGCTAGGCAAAGATTTTTAAATTAGCTATGAACTAATGTAAATCATTTCTAAAGAAGTAAAAAAAAAAAAAAAAAAAGAAGAAGGTTTCACCAAATAGAGATTCTCAATAAAGAGATAAAAATTATTTAAAAATAGAAATAGACAGTTTTTCATCCCAGTTATGGTGGTGGTTACTTGCATCTTCATGTAGGAGGCAATTTCATATTATTATACACTCCCCAAATAGAAATTTCAGAAATAAACTGTACAATAACAGAAATGAAAAATTTACTAGACGGGATCAACAGTAGATAAGAGCTGGCAGAAGTTTCAGCAAACTTCGAGATAGCTCAATTAATATGTCCAGTCTTGGAAACGACAAAAAAAGAATGAAGAAAAATAACTGGAGCCTCAGAGACTTGTGAGACAGCATGAAGTATAGCAACACATGTATAATGAGAGTCTCAGAAGGGGAGGAGAAAAAGAAACAGAAAAAATTCTGAAGAAATAATGGTCTTAAACTTCCCAACTTTCATGAAAAGCAATAATATACTGAAACAAAAACACCAAAAAAACTGAAACAAAAACACACAAAAAACCCAAGCAGGATAAATTAAAGGAAATCCACACCTGGGTACATCATTATCATCTGCCAAAAGACAGAGAATTTTGAAAGTGGCAAGAGAGAAATGACTCATCATGTACAAAAGATCCTGAATAACACTAACAGAGAATTTCTCATCAGAAGCCCTGAAAGACAGAAGGGAGTAAGATAACATATTAAGTTCAATGTAATATATCATATTGAAGACTAAAGGACTTAAAACACATGATCATCTCAATAGAAGTAGAAAAGGCATTTGACAAAATCCAACATCCTTTCATGATGAAAACACCCAACAAATGTGAAACAGAAGAGACTTTCTCTGTTTAAACAGAGAAAGCATCTATTAAAAACCCAAAGATAGCAACATACTTAATGGTGAGTAACTGAAAGCTTTCCTCCTAAATTCTAGTCATAAACATTACTAGAATGTCTGCTGTCACCACTTCTATTCAAGATTATACCGGGCCAGGCACAGTGGCTTGAGCCTATAATCTTAACACTTTGGGAGGCTGAAACAGGAGAATCATGTGAGTCTAGGAGTTTGAGACCATCTTAAGCAAGATGGCAAGACCTTGTCTTTACAAAAAAAAAAAAAAAAAAATAGCCAGGCATGGTGGCATATGCCTGTGGTCTCAGCTACTCAGGAGGTTGATCACTTACCCCAGGAGATCAAGGCTGTAGTCAGTGGTGTTCACACCAACTGCTCTCCAGCCTGGGTGACAGCAAGAGCCTGTGTTAAAAAATAATAATAATAATAATAATTATACTGGAAGTTCTAGATAGAACAATTCAAGGATAAAAAATAAATACATACAGTCATCTAGATTGGAAAGGAGCAAGTAAAACTATCTCTCATCACAGATAACATGACCTTGTATATAGAAAATCGCAAGGAATTCATACACACATACACAAACACAAACTGTCAGAGCTAATAAATGTAGTCAACAAAGGAGAAAGATACAAGATTACAAGATCAGTACATGCAAATCAATTGTATTTGTACTCACTAGCAATGAACAAGCTAAAAATCAAATTAAGAAAAATTCATTTACAATAATATAGAAAAGAATTAAGTAAATGGAAAGACAGTGCATCTTCATGGTTTGAAAAGCTTGATATTGTTAAGATGGCAAGACTCCCCAAATTTCTTTACAGATTTAATGTAAGCTTCATTAAGATCACAGCAGCTTTGTTGTTGTTGCTGTTGTTGTAAGCCTTGCAGTCCTGGACTTTTCTTTTTTGGGAGGTTTTTAATTCAATCTCTCTTATTATAGATCTGTCGAGATTTTCTATTTCTTCCTGAGGCACTTTAGACAACTTGTTTTTTCTAGGATTTTGTCCATTTCATTTAGGTTATTTAAATAGTTGACATGCAATTGACAAGCTAACTGAAATGCAAGAGATCCAAAATAGTCAAGATAATTTTAAAAAAGAAAAAAGTTGGAAGATCCACTAAAAAGCTACAGTAAAAAAGATACTGTGGTACTGGCATGAGGATAGACACACACATCAGTGGATTAGAAAAAATAGCTCAGAAATAAATCTTTACATTCCCTGTCAATTGATTTTCAAGAATTTTCGGCAAGAGTTACCAAACAATTCCATGAGGAAAGAAAAGACTTTCCAACCCATGATGCTGTAATAACTTGATAGTCACATGCAAAACAAAAACGTCAATCCCTTACCTCATTGCCTGTATAAAAATTAATTCAAAATGGTCAGAGACCTAAAGTTAAGAAAAAAAATCATAAAACTCTTAGAAGAAAAACAGGCATAAATCTTTGTGACCTTGGATTAAGCAGTGGTTTTTTAGGTATGACACAAGCACAAGCAACACATGCAAAAATATATAAATTGGACCTCATCAGAATAAAAAGCATTTGTGTTTCAAAGGACGCCATCAGGAACGTGAAAAGATAACCTCCCAAATACTTGCAAATTATGGCTGATCAGTCTAGCATTCAGAACATACAAGGAGCTTGTACAACTCAAAAATAAAAAGATAAATACTTTAAAAATGTGCAAAAAGATTTGAATATACCAATGGCCAATAAGAACATTAAAATATGTCAACATCATTAGTCATTAAGGAAATGCAAATCAAAATCACAATGAGATACCACTTCATACTCACTAGAATATTTATAACTAAAAAAAAAAATTAACAGTAACGGGTGTTGGTGAGGATGTGGATAGAATAGAACCCTCACACACTGCTGGTGGAAATGTAAAATCATGCAGCTGCATCAGAAAACATTTTAGAAGTTCTATAAAAAGTTAAACATAGATTAGGACCAGCAATTCTACTCCTAGTTACACACCCAAGATAATTTAAAGCATATATCTACACAAACATGTGTATGCGAACATTCATATTAGTACTATTTATAATAGCCAAAAAATTGAAACAACCTGAATGTTCAATTGATAAATACCTGTACATAGTATACATAGCATATCTATACAGTGGGATACATAGTATACATAGTGTATCTATACAGTGGGATTCATCTATGAAAAGGATGAAGCACTAATACATGCTGCATGAATGAATCTTGAAAATATTATGCCAGGTAAAAGAAATCAGTCACAAAAGGCCAAATATTATAAGATTTTATTTATCTGAAATGTCCAGAATAAAAAAAAATTCATAGAAACAGAAAGTAAGGTTAGTAGTTTCCAGGGACTGGGAGAGAGAGGAATGGAGTAATGGGCAAAGGGTTTCTTAGGGGATGAAGAAAACATTTTGAAGTTACATGGTGGTAATGGTTGCACAACTTTGTGGAAATACTAAAAACAAATGAATTGTAAACTGTAAACTGGTGCATTTTATGGTATGTGAATTATATCTTTAAAAAATAATATAGTGAGATGATGTAGGGCAGGGAGGGGATGACTCTAGAGGCAACTTTCATGTGTAGCTGAGAGAAAATGAATCCCCAAAGGAGATTTCCTTAGAGTTCATCATTTTAACAGGAAAGAGGCAATATAGAGTTTCAAAAGCAGGGGATGTAGAGTCCCCTGATCTCTATTTTAAATTACTCTATTTTGTCAGCAGAATAAAATTAAAGCTATCATCTAAGAGTGAAGCAGAAGAAATGTGGGGAGGTTTGAGAAGAGAAAGTGTGACTACATAGTATGTTTGGGAAGAGGAGAGCATGATTTAACAAGAGCTTACCTGAGGTTTGTGGTCATGAATTTAAAGTAAGATGAGGTGTTCTGATTTTATATTTTTCTCCAGCCACATTCAGCCAACTGAAGCAAGCGTTGAGTAGGTGGAGATATAACCAGGGCTGGCATTTTCCTAGTGAGTGTAATGCACTCTTGAGAGTGGATATGAGCAATATATAACAAGTCATGACATCTTAGTGGGATAACTATGGGACAAGGATGAGAGGAGGTTATGGATGGAGCAAATGTATTAAAGTTAATGGATTGAATGTTACTGGGGGTTTTAAAAATTATTTGAGCAATAGTAGTAGAGGGAGTTGGCTAGAAATGTGGGAAGTAGAGATGGTCAGAAATAGTGATGACGGAAATTGAGATTCTGCAATTATTATTACAAACAATGTTTAAGGTTTCTCTCTGGATATGAGTGGCTGGGAATGGGTGGAGGACAAGATCATTAAACCAGAAAAGGTAGTTTAAAATATTGCTGAACCATTAAGTGCTTAAGCTTGGACGATGTGTGCTTAGAGTGGAAAGAGGTGCACATTTTCAAATCTTTCTCTAGTAACGGAGAAAGATGTCTTTTGAAGGGTATATATGTGACTAGCATGCAGGTGTCTGGAGACTGGAGGACAAGGGATTTTAGGATGGTAGTTAAGACAATGATGATGAGAATGCTTATGGGGTCTAGACCAGACTGGGCTTCAGCTACAGAAAGAAGTGCTGATGGACCAAGCAAAATGGTGGTCATACAGGGCTGAGGAGTCACAGATAAACCTGAGTCTCTACTCTTTCTAGAAAGCAGGATCCAGTTATGCTGTCCTTTCTCCCACCCAAACACCACATTTCAGCAAGGTAAGGGGTAGAGGATGACTTAAAGTCAGTTTGGGCTGACTTAGCACATGTGACAATAATTTCTTTAGCATCCATTTCTTTTAAGAATGTATTCTCAGAGTTGGGGTTAACATACAGATCTCAATGAAGTGTTTTGAGCTTTAAATAATTAAGCTGGAGAAATTAGACAACAAAGTTGTCAAGTGAAGACTAAAGTTGTAAACTTGGTCGGCCTTCATGTCCCACAGTTAATTCAGCCGTGAGGACTCCAGCTACCAGTTCAGAAGCAATAAGGAAACCAAAAGATTGACTCTATTTCAGCAAATATTATGGAATATGTTTGTAACATTCCAAATCTGATGGATCAAAACTAAGAATAAGGTAGAAGGGACAGGGAATTTTAAAAAGCATTCCAAAGGTTGTAAAATGCCCAGTAATCATAAAGCATTCAGTCACAACTTGGTTTAAATCAGGTTTTCCTCTGCTTGACTGTGTGACCTTGGGCCATTTTCTTTAACACTCTGGACTTCAGTTTTCTTTTAACACTTACCTCAATAACATTTTGTCATATGGGTTCATGAAATAATGCACTATTGGCCATATATTTAATGGTTTAGTTATATACAACCCCGTACTTTAAAAAGTAGGTAGAAAAAGAAGAGTGTTAAATTGTTTTGAAGGATAAATGATGTATACTTTCTTTCTTTGCAGGTTGAGTAATCTCACTGCAAAATAGAAATAAATTCCCCAAATCTAAACGCTGGCTTGTTAGAACGTTATCTCATTAGCCATTTGATGTTATCTCCTACGCTGGTAAATTTTGGGCTCTTTCAGCCTAGATTCAAACAGGCTGCAGGAGTAGAAAGAGATGGCTCAGGAGGCAAAAGGATGGTTTTTGTGCCTCAATAGACTTCTTTGTCTGAATATTTGGGGTAATCATTGGTAAAGCTGTGGAATATTCAAGCTACATAGAGCCAGGGAATAAAACTAGAGAATATTTAATGGTTCTTTTTTGAACTTTGGATAATGAGCAAGAATTTTCATTATTACACATTAATGCTGGAAGATACCTTTTCTAATGGTATTTGGCATCTCCTTAGAGCCTTTGTGTTGATCAGTTGTTCACATGCCACAACGACACTCCACTTGCCATTGCTCTGAATTCACAAGAGGGTGTTTGATGTTTGAATTGAGGACTTTACTGCTGAAGTTGCAGGTGCAGGAAAGTGGGGGAGGGGTGTGGAGCTGTGTGTTCAGCTAAACGAGCCACAATCTAGTCAAGTAGGACTGACTCCAACAATCAGTCCCAGCAATGTTCATTTCCTTGGTCTGCTGAATGCAGCCACCAGGCACTCAACAAAACATTTTTTTCATTGCTCCGCAGCTATTCTTAAAAAATGTTAGCATCTAAGTATCCACTTTTGTGTTCCATTAATAGGTATTGATCCACTAAGTAATGCCTACATACTCAGTGCTTTCCCCAAAGAGAGAGAAAGTAGTGCCTGCATTAGCAAGATATATCCCTATATCTCCTATTCAGTGTTTGGTATTTAAACTGTATCTTCTTTAAAGAGTTGAAATTTTCATATATACCTCATTTATTCTCAGAGCTGATGTTTTCCAAGTTCTTGAATTAGTCAGTCCCTTTATCAGTTAATCAATCCAACAAGACCACCAAGGATCCCATGCAAATGAACAAAAGTAATCATGGGATATGATGTATTAAAATAGTTTTAGTGGTCCCATCTTTATCTGCCCTGCTCCTAATTTTTTTTCGCAGGGAATCTAGGTCCTTTAGGGCTTCCTTACATTAGGAACTTGGGTAGAGATGAAAGCAAAAAGACCCATGAGTAATGGCTTTCTTTTTTTTTCTGAATTTATAAAAGCCAAAATTTTTTGAGAAGATAACGTTAAGTGTCCCAGAACGTGATCACAGTGATGTAAGTTTTTCAAGAGCAAGAAAAGAGACGGAGCATTGTCCAAGGCTGGAGAGGAGAAGAGGTCCCTTAGTCCTCAGCTAGGCCTGTTCCCTCCCCCTTGCAGAGTCTCCTCTGCATGGATGGCTAGAGAGTTCATCTGAGGAGGTAGAACCTTGCTCAAGCCTACCATAGAGAACGCTGGGCCTGAAAAAGTCAAATGGTGTCTCCATAGTAACCAGTGGGGCCTGAGGTGCCAAAGCAATGCTGTGGTATTATGGAAAACCCCAGGCCTCTTAACTAACTATTGGAGAGGGAGGAGATGGCATTGAATAATATCTGAGGTTGAGTTTGCAAACCTTTCAAAGGTGGATGGGTACTCATATTCAGGATTAAAACGATGTTTAAAAAATTATAAAACAGTATTTCTTACACATCTATGTTTGTGGACTAGGATTCATTTCTACTGCATTAACATTGCCTATGGCTTTGCAATTTTCATAATTATGTTCTTACTTTAGTTAATTTATGCCTTAGAATAAATATATGAGTACATATTATTATCAGCTTTGCTTTATAGATCGGGGAATTACAATTCACAGAAGCTGAACAACTTGCCTAAGAATACAGAGCCAAGTGGTGACAGAGTCAGAACTCAAGGTCAGATCCATGTGACCCTCAAGTCCACATTCTTTTCAATATGGCATGTTGCCTTTCTAACAGGGAAACTGGTTCCATTTGTTAAGTACTATTGAGGAGATGGCTGGAGTTACTTAAATATAACTAAATTGCTATTTTAAGCCATAATTAGCAACAACAAAATGAGACCTCAATCACAGGTTCTCAGGGTCCCTGTGGAATCAGCTTACTCAAGTGTTTCTACCCAGCTGCTCTCAGACCCAAGCTCCTTTTCAGGCCCTGAGCAATCCTCTCCTCTTCACATAAGCTGCCTCCTTCTGTTCTATCCATTAGGGTTGCACCACTGCTCTGCAGTAGGGCAGTCTCCCCAGGTTTTCCCTTCCCTGCTGCCCCAAATACAAACAAAGGGCTTTGATTCTTCTCTAAGCATTTGAGTAATCTACAAGGAAATAGTGTGCTCATGACAGCATACAACAGGAAATTATTATAAAGTTATAAAGTTCTTACAGCAGTGATCCTTGCTGTCTTCGCATGGCAATGTGTCCTGTTAGCTGGAAACCTTCAGCTTTAATTTTGCTTCCCAGGGTGAAGATATTATCAAGGTAGACTATTAAGTGTCATCACTTTCTCACTGTTCATCTATGCTCCCCTTGGATTTACTTCCCACACTGTTCAATCTAGAATCCATGGCACATCATTTTAGCATTCTTATCCCCTTCCTCCACTCTCCTTTCTTCTTACAGAACACTAGCCCTGCATGAGCCCTGCTATCCTCCTTTCTTTTGCCTACACCAGAGCAGTTGAACATAGCTGCACAAAATCTCGCAACCCACATGATGGTTTCACTGAAAATTCATATTTTACATGAGCCCTCATTAGTACCAATCAATCCTGTTACATTTATCCAGTCTTCCAATTCCCTAAAAAAAAAAAATGACTTTGTACCTTCTTCTCTCTCCTTCAGCCTTTCAGGCTCCTTCCTCTCTTAGATAATGGCGATGCCTCTTACCTCACTTTCCCAATTTCACACCCAAAGCACCTGCATCCACCTTCTCTTTCTTCCCACCATCCCTCTCCCTACCCAAGACCCATGCTCCATGTGCATTTCCTCTGCCTCCTCCAGGCCATCACCATTTTGTTCTCCTGGGCCATCATTTCTCTCTATTAGGAATCTCTCTTTTCACATATAATTACTATTAAATTATAATTGAATAATTATAATTGAACCTCCCAACTCTTTCTGATCCCAAAGAACTCTCCATTTCTCCTCTCAGCACCACAGCAAAGCCTCCAAAGGAGTTGTTCATGTACATCATACCTCCCCTTCCTACCTTCCATTGTCTCTGAAATGCTACCCACTGCCCTTCCAGCAAATCTTGTCAAGGTCAACAATAACTGTCACGTTGCCAAAATCAGGAAGCAGTTGCTTTTCTTCACTCTTTCCGCAGTTTCAGCCCCACAGATGACTGTCCCACTCCCGAAGCACTGCTCTCTTGACTTCCTTTTCAACACATTCTCCTGGTGTTCCTATTAATATCTCACTGGCCTCAGTATTCTTGGTCTTCTTCTTTTCTTTTCCTGAATAAAGTATAGCATTTCCTCAAGGTTCTCTCTGGGACTCTTTTCTCTTCTCTGACACTTTCTTCTGAGTTCGTTTCAACAATTCCCAAAACTTTGCCTGTAATAAATCATATGTTCCAATTCCAAAGTAGTAGTTCATCCTTGCTGGGCTTCAGACATTTATACGGCACCAATCGTTCCCATGTCACTAAATGTCAAAACGCTTCTTCAGGTGGTTCAAGCCACAGATCTGAAAATTATTCTGTTTCTTCCCTCTCCTTGCCTTTTGACACAAAATCCATTAGTAGGGAGGTTTCCCACCTCCAAAATCTCTCCACCATCTTCTTATCTTTATCTCTCTTCTAACCTCTCTTATCACTGTCATCTCTCACCTGGCCTTTTGTAACTGCATCCTAACTGCCCTCACCTTCCCAGTCCTGTTGCACTAGAATGAATTATCCCATAATGTCAAAAATAATCCTCTTAAAATAGAAATCAGAGCATCTAACCCTTGAGTTCTGAACCCTCCCAGGGCTTGCCCTTTCACTAAAGGAAATCCAAACTCCTTATCCTGGCCACACACTACTGCTGATCTGACATGCTTTCTGACTCTGTCCCATGCCCCTCTTACATTTTCTCAGCTTGCTCCAGTTCCATGGAACTTTGAGATTCTTAAACATGGTGTGTTTTCCCATCAGGGCCTCTGCAGGTACTGTTCCTTCTTCTGGTAACTTTCTCCCTCCAAACTCATCTCCTGGCTCTCATTTCTCAAAAATCTCAGGGAGGACTTCCTTGCCACCCATGAAAACTCTTCTAAACATCACCTCATCTCCTTCATTCTTTTAACTTATCAAGATTTGTAATTGTTTTGGTTCTTTGTTCAATGACTTGATGTTGCCTGTTTCTACCACAGAATTTATGCTCAATCAATGCAGAGACCTTGGCAACTTTGTTTGTTCTTGTATCTCCAAGCACTGTAAGGGATACATAGAAACTTATAGATGAATATGTGCCAACTGCATCAGGCAAAAACTCAGCAGACAAACAGTAGAAACCATGAGGTCAACTTTTGGCATTGAACTTATAGGACAATCAGATCTTTCTTCAAATTCTATCATCTGTCTACAAATATGGCCTCCTCCTATGTTGTAGACAGGGAAGAGCTTCATCATAGCAGCCCAAGGGTCTGTTAAGTACAGAGACACTGGTCCAGCTGGACTAGACTAGACAGTGGACTTCCCTTGACTTCTTGAGCACAGATCCCAGGGAGTTCCATTATGTCAGATCATGTGCATGAAACTCACTCTTCCCTGTTAGCAGACTGACTGACACCTATGCTGTAACCTATAGGTCTGTCGTGGGTGACCATCTGTTGTGTCTAACTAACAGTGTTAAGACTTTTAGCATCTTCATGACCAGGTCAGAATCCAGCCCTTCCTTGATCCCTGATTTCATGGCTTATCCTTAAGCTGTTATGACAATTAGTGTCAACTGAATCAGTCCTGAAATATTTGGCTATGTTATGGTGCCAATAAGATTATAATGACTGATGCCTTTAGAATCCACCTTGGCCTTGGCTGTATGTGGCCAATAAATCATTCATTCCAAGACCAAATACCTATTTCAGCAAGAGGCAGAGTGTGTTTTATAACTGATTTCTGATTGGTTCCATATAGAAAAATATTCTAGACTTTTGTATTTCAAAAGGTATACCTATAAATTTCAAAATTTCTGAAACATGCCTGATTTAGAGAAATACAGGAGAAATGCCTCTCCCAATAACAAAATGGATTGAGAACTATGGTACTTCCACACAAAGGAATATTACTCAGCAATAAAAAGAAACAAACTACTGATACATGCAACAACATGGGTGAGTCTTGAAAGCATCATACTAAGCCAAAGGGATCAGATTCAAAAGGTTCTATACTGTATGATTCATTCATATGGTGTTCTGGAAAAGACAAAACTGTAGGAACAGAAAACAGATGAGTGACTAACAGGGGTAGGGTGGGGTGAGGGTGGAGATAATTCACCACAAAGAGGTATGAGGAAATTCTTTGAGATGGTGGAATTGTAATGTTCCATGAAATCTGAGGTAGAAAATCTCCCCAGTAATGGGTTGTGTGTTGAAAGAAAAGGAGAGGGAAGAATAACTTTTGGATTTCTGGCTTGAACAATGTGAAGAAGTGTTTTGACATTTAATTACATGGACAACACTGGCACAGTATCAATTTCTGGAGCTCAACAAGGATGAACTACTACTTTGATTATGGTACAGTAGTCCTCATGTATTTGAGGTTTTGTTTGCAAAGTTTTAGTTCCACACTGAGGTCAACATTGAATGGAAAATTCCAGAAATAAACAATTCATAAGTTTTAAATTGCGCCCTTTTGATTGCATGATAAAAGCTCTTCCAGTCCCACACTATCCTCACTTTGTCCCACCCAAGATGTGAATCATCCCTTTGTCCAGCATATCCGGGCTGCGCACACCACCCACCTGTTGGGTCACTTAATAGACATCTTGGTTATTAAATCAACTGTTAGGGTATTGCAGGGCTTATGTTCAAATTACCCTTATTTTACTTGATAATGGTCCCAAAGCCCAAGAGCAGTGATGCTGGCATATTGTTACAGTTGTTCCATTTTTTGGTAATGATTGTGTTAATCTCTTACTGTGCCTAATTTACAAATCAAACTTCATCATAGGTATGTATGTATAGGAAGAAGCATAGTATATATACAGGGTTTGGTCCTATCCATGTTTTTGGGCATTCACTGGGGATCTTGGAACATATCCCTGGAGAATAAGAGGGGACCATGGTATTGGTGACACAACTGTATGCCTGTTATTATTAGTTTTATGTGTCAACTTGACTAGGCTATAATCTCCAGTTACGCTATCAAACACTAATCTAAGCATTGTTGGGGTGGTGTTTTGTGGATGTGGTTAACCCACACGATCTGTTGACTTTAATTAGATTATCCTTCATTAATATGGGTGGACCTCATCCAATCAGTTGAAAGGACTTAGAGCAAAATTGAGATTTCCTACAGGAAGAAGAAATTCTGCTCCAGATCACAGCACCACAGTGTCAGCTGCTGCCTGAAAGATTCCAACCTGCTCTATGAAGTTTGGACTTGCCAGTCCTCATGATCACATAAGCCAATTCCACGGAATACATATATAAGTGTGCACACACACACACACATATATACACACACATATAATATACACACACATATATACACACACATATAACATACACACACACACATATATATATACACACACATATATAATATATATATACACGCGCACACACACACACACACACTCTGCTGGTTCAATTTATCTGGGGAACCCTAGCAAACATAATGTGCTCATTAAAATTCATAGAAATATACCCTCTAAAATGGCACATTTTCCTATATGTAAATTATACCACAATCAACTTGATTTAAGAAAAAACTAATCAGGATTCTGTTTGGGGATGTAAACAGAAAGAGTGCATGTGTGTTTATGCATGAGTATGCAAAGGAACATGTGTTTGAGACAGTATACATGTGAATATATGCAGTGTGTGCCTTTGTAAGTATTAGTATTTCTGCAGGGGATATGAGAAAGGTGTTTGAGTTAAAAAAAAAATTCTTTAATCCTGAAAGTGGAGTGATAAAAACAAGGTATCTGTTTGCAGTCTGAGCTGATTAACAGGTTGTTCCACAGCTAAAGGAGGAGGCCTCCATGCAACAGGACCTCAGTTGGTTTTTGTCAGTGTACTAATGAGTGCACTGGGATAAGAAAATTAAATTCAAATTAATCTATTATTTGTTGAAAACTTCCTGCACACAAGATGCTGTGCCAAGTGGTTCAAAGTAAATGAAGGTGAATAAAATGTGGTTACTGCTCTCAATGTTCTCATAGTCTAGTACAGAACATTTTAACAACTCCACAAATAATCATAATTCTTGACACAGCATAAGAAACATCATCCAGATAAATAAAATTCCATGGAATGCAGAAGACAGGATATCACATTTAGATGGAAAGGTCAAAAAGCCTTCGCAAACCAAGTTGTATTTAAGCTGGACATGAAGGAGGAGTAAGATTTTGAGAAGCAGAAAAATAGGTTGGGCAGAGACTATTTCAGGAGGAAAGAAAAATACTTTAAAAAGTAAAAGAAAAAAAGTGCAGATCCAGGAAAGCGCGGGCTGCAGGAACTGAGAGCTCCAGCAAGGCCAGAGGGAACTCAAGTCTCTTATAACTAAGTCCAATTTATTTATTCAATTCAACAAGCATTTGTTCAGGACTTCCAATGTGCCAGTTTGACTAGAACATAAAGTATTAATATATGTTAAAAAGTGAAAGATAAGACTAAGAAAGGGAAGGCTAAGGTGAAACAGACAGATTTTAAATTAGAAACAGCTTTAAAATGTTCTGTTTCCACTTAAGGAATGAATGAACCCAGATGTAAAATGGGTCACCCTCCGCCATAAGATCTGGTAAGATTTGCTCAAGCCATCATTCCACTCCCTGTTAAATGTCCAATGTCCTCCCCAAGAGGTTTGTGAATTTTTGGGGTAGGTAGTCTTGTTACTTCTGGCTTGGATTGTCTACTGCCCTTGAATTCTTGTTTTCACATTGTGCCCTGCAGCTATTGCTTTGTGTGTCTTCCACACCTCTCCAGCCATCCCTTCTTATCTCAGGAACTAGGCTCCTGCCATTTTCCATTCATTCTTGCATCATCAACTTCTCCTGCCCTTCTGTATTATTCCAACAATACCATGGTATCTCCAAACTTAAAAACCCTTAACCTTATGCCCTGCTCCCAATATTGCCTGAATTCTTTGCTACCATTTATGGAAAAACATTTTAAAACTGTCTGTTCTTAGTGTCTCCACTTCCTCCCATCTCATTCTTGCAATTTAAAAATAATTATATGTTTACATATTTATCAAAATAACAAATATATATATAGATTAAATACATTAAATCACTGGTTTTTTCACTGGGGCACTCCCAGATGTAAGTATCTGGGGTTAGTGTGGCTGCTCAGACTTGGAGGGAAGATGATGGTAACTCTAGGTCAGAGGCAGGGCAGTGGGATCAGGCTCGTCTGCCAGCCAGTGATCTGGAAACAGCCTAAGGAAGGCAGACTGAGGATCTTGTGCCGTGTGTAGACTGGCACCAAACCCTCTACTTTGCCTAGTGTGCCTTATTTTAGCATCTCTCTGGATCTCTCCTTCTACCAGGGATCGTGCTTGAGGAGGCTAGAGTTGTCATCTGGCTGTGTGGAAAGATGAAAGGAACCTGAGTGAAAAGGTTCAGCTGTGTTGTGTACAGAACTGCAAACAAGCCTCATATCTCTGGGTGGAGGAATCTGGAGAATGAAAACAAGAAGCTGCTATCACTTACAGGGATGGAAAAGCAGAGGTGAAAGACGCCTGCTGCCGTTTGCAACTGTGAGCAGGAACCCAGGGCTGTTGTCTGTGGAAGTTGCTGCTGGCGAAGGCACCACCAAATACAGGAGAAAATGTGGCTTCTCCCTCCCCACTTCCTTCTTCTTTTTTTTTTTCCTTTGAGACGGAGTCTCACTCTGTCGCCCAGGCTGGAGTGCAGTGGTACTATCTCAGCTCACTGCAACCTCCGCCTCCCGGGTTCAAGCCATTCTCCTGCCTCAGCCTCCCAACTAGCTGGGACTACAGGCTCGCACTACCACGCCCAGCTAATTTTTGTTTTTTAGTAGGGATTTCACCATGTTGGCCAGGCTGGTCTGAAACTCCTGACCTCGTGATCTGCCCGCCTCGACCTCCCAAAGTGCTGGGATTACAGGCATGCGCCATGGCGCCCTGCCTCTCCCTCCCCACTTCCTTTTAATCTCCCAGTTGCCTCCCACTGGCAAAATCTCCCCGTTTGCTCCTCCAATATTCCACTAATTTTGTAATAAATGCCCTGAATTAAAGGTCTTTAAAAAAAAAATCTCGAAGTGATTCTGTGTATTTGTCCAAAAGAATTAAAAGCAGTGCCTGGTGAAACCCCGTCTCTACTAAAAAAAAAAAAAAAAACTAGCCAGGCGAGGAGGCGGGCATCTGTAGTCCCAGCTACTCGGGAGGCTGAGGCAGGAGAATGGCGTAAACCCAGGACGCGGAGCTTGCAGTGAGCTAAGATTGGGCCACTGCACTCCAGCCTGGGCAACAGAGCAAGACTCCGTCTCAAAACATAAAAATAAAAAATAAAATAAAAGCAGTGCCTGGAAGAGATATTTGCACACCCATGTTCATAGCTAAAATGTGAAATCAACTCCAATGTCCACTGAAGGATGACTGGATATGCAAAATATGGCATGCACATATCGTGGAATACTCTTCAGCCTTCAAAAGAAAAGACATTCTGACACATTCTCCAACATGGATGAACCTCGAGGATATTATGCTAACTGAAATAAGTCAATCACAAAAAGATGAAAGATAAATGTTGTATGATTCCACTTATGTGAGGTACTTAGAATAGACAAAATCTTAGAGAAAGAAAGTAGAATGGTGCTTGCCAGGTGATGAGGAGTGGGGGAAATAAGGAGTTGTCATGTAATGAGTATAAAGTTTCAGTTTTAAAAGATGAAAAGGATTATGCAGATGGATGGTGGTGATGACTGTACAACCTTATGAGTATATTTAATACCATTTAACAGTTTAAAATGGTGAATGTGCTAAAATTTACGTTATATGTATTTTACTACAATCTTAAAAATGGAAAAAAAAAATTCCTGGGATGGTTTTTATTTCTTGGCTGGATATTGACATACCCTCGCACTCCCAGCCCAGTTACTCTGCAACACCTACCATTTTGTCAGTCTTCATGGAACTTGGTGCTCTCTGAAATCTTGTTTACTTTTGTTTATTTGCCATCTGTTTTCCCCCACTCAAGAATAAGGATTAAGAGAGTAGGAATCTTATTTTCTTCTTCACCTCTGTATCACTAGTACCTAGAATAAAAGTTGCTTCACAGCAGATTTTAATAAATATTTGTTGAAAGAATGCACACCCATAAAAGGAGCCTTAGACATTTGTCTTGATTTCCATCAAAAATAAGAAGGATCAGCAGAATTCCTTTGGGCTGTACAGACTTCACAGGAAATAGAGGAAGTTTGCATCTTGGGGTCAGTTTTTACTTTAAATCTCTCAATCACACCACTCTTCATCCTCCATTCTCTGGTCTCCTGATGCCGTCCACTCCGTCGAGGAATATCTATCCAAATTCATCCCGTGGAAGAACAGTTCCCTTTTCTCCAGCCCTGACTCCCAAACAGCTCAGGGCTTACCACTGTAACTCCAAACACTCATCAGTGTCCCCTACACAGACTGTCTCCTCTGGATGTCCCCTTCCCACCTCTGCAATGGAAAGTTAGCAGCAGAGGGTTCAATTCTCTCACTGATATGAAATATGCTGCTTCTCTTAAAAGACAAAATACCACCCATTTGTTTTGGTTTAAAATTACTTTTTTATATTACAAGTTTGTTGCTTTTAAGTAGATACTAAATTAGAAATGTGTCCTCACATCCGGAGGATAGTGACATGTAAGGACAATCTGACCTCTTTGTATCAAATAATACATTTTAAGGGAAATACAAGAAAATAGAAATATGTAGCTCAGCTTCCTAGCTCTTCTCTAAATGCATAGGCCCATTACAAAGTTAAATTAAAGGAAGAACAGCAGTGGGGGACCTGTCGGTGACACTCACTCCTTCCATCTTCTGCTTTCACGAAGAAAACTCAATTCAAATTATTTCTAAAGTCAAAAAGATAAAACTTGAAGAAGTGCCTGTGCATGTATGTATATTACACATCTTAATGGAAAGACACAATTCCAAACATCATTTGAATGCACGTCCCTCAGGAAATTCAGACTTGGGGAGCAACCTTCAGACAAGGTCGGAGACAGAAATGCCTTTATCTCTGAGAACCAATTGCTGGGCCGGCCACTGCCAAGCGCCACTCAGAGGGAACGGGACAGGGATGGAAGGCGAGCAGAGGAGAGAAAAATAGAAAACAGGATTGTTTGAATACCACCAGCAATCGCCTCGGGCACATTTTCCTGCCTTAGCTGTGTGAGTCAGCCTGGCCCAACAATCTAAAAACGGTGCAGGCCAGGCAGGCTGCAGGGTGCGGTGCCTACTTGGGTCCACCGTGGCCCACGTGGAGCCTGCGACGCTGCAGCCGCGCTTTCCCAGGAGCTGGGGCTGCGGGCGCCTCCCAGGCGGGTTCAAGCCACGCACCTCAGAGGGCACTGGAGAAAGTCACTACCTTATTTGCACACTAGTCATTACTGCATCCTCATCACCTCTTGGAAAGAGAGTTGAAAATTTAAGAAGAGGATTTCTTTCATCCAACTCAAATGCTTTGCATAGCAAAGGAAACAGGGTCAAGGAGCTGCCGCTGCAATCAAGTTCCAATTCTTAGCTAGAGCCAGGGGATAAACGTGAGCAAGTCTCCCTCTGGTGGACAGACCGCGTCACCTTTCACTCGCAAAGACGTCCACATCTGGGTCAGGCAGAAATTCAGGCAGAGCCAGGTGAGAAGGTGAGCTGGGAGGAGAGGAGGTACCCTTGTCATTGGGACCCACAGTCCCGCCTTGCCTTCTCAGATTTTCTTTTCAGTGGAAAAGCAAACTGCATTGAAGTTTTTACACATCATTTGAGAATGCTTACTCTTAAAATGTTTGTTCTTAATTCGTTGAATATGACTCTATGTCTCACTATGATGGAGAGTAGCAGATCTAATGTCATTTTCTAGACTGGTTTTTAAAGACCTAGGTCACATTTGAGGGGGCAGTACATTAGGGGACAAGCTGAGAAGGACTGTGGCAAAGAAAGAGTGACTGGAGAAAGACGATCCTGTTTCCATGGGCAAAATCAGTTCCAATGTCCTTGCCCTATGAGCAGCGACACGTCAGCGACATCACCAGGCTGGCAGGATCCCTGGGGTAGGTTGTTCTTGCATCAGAGTCCTCCGGCCGACCCCACCCACGTGGCAACCAACAGTCATGCTCTCTGTCCTTTGCAAAGATAGACTGGACGAGCTGTCTCTGTCCATACTAATCCTGACCAGTCTTTCCACAGTCTTCTCCAGCTATTTCTGGCCTTCAGTAGGGAAGCTTAGACTGAACTCCATAGAATAGACCTCAAAAGAGTTTCTAGGATCCTAAAATGGATGGAAGATATATATGTATGTGCACAGGTTTAAGTGTATATATAAGTGTGTGTGCACGTGTGCATTTGTGCAAACTTTCTATTTGCAAGCTTGCAGACTGTGAATTCATTCAACTTTCAAAGTATCTGTGACCCAGGAAACATTATAAGTTACTGATGAAAAATCTCACCCCACTAGTAAAACAAGCCACAGCAGTGATTGAAGTACCTGGGCTGTGGAATTCGAGTGCCCAAATTCAAATCAGACTGAGATTCCTTAAGAAAGTAACCTAATATCTGCAACCCTTATTTCCCTAATCTGTAAAATAAGAATAATAATATAGTATGTAATAATAACCAAGAGCACTTTATCTATTAAATTAATGCAAGGATTAATTGATAGAATGCATGCAATGCACTTAGCAATTTACTTGACACATATTCATTGCTCGGTAAAGTTTGGCCTTCATTATTTATAATGAACGCCTTAAATTAGAAGCTGAGAAATGTTAGGATCTTTAAAATTCCAGTGTGGGTAGCATACATTTTTCAATAATTTTGTGATTTTTTGATGAGATACAAGAATTATTTTTCTTTTGATAAAAACATATTCAATCTCTTGGGAACAATAAGTATGACTCTATACAGGGTTTTAAACTAGATGATAGAATTATAGAATTTTAAAGCAAGTAGAGATCTGAGTTATTAGTAGTCATATCGCCTTCAATTCTGCCTTATAGGTGAAGTAATCCAGATGCATCATGAAAATGACCTGCTCAGGCTATCCTGATATTATGACTACAATTCAGGACCTTGATTTTTAATTATGAGCTGGCTTTACCACAGCTCTCAGAGGCCTTCCCCTATCTTCACGAGATTCTCAAAGGTCCATTAAAGAAAAAAATTGGGAATGGTTGTCCTGTGGGAAATAGATCATCATTCAGGTCTCTGCTCAAATCTCTGGCTTCCTGTTCCCTTTGGCTCAAAGCGAGTTTTCTTTCTCTGAGAACTCTGCATATCACCATCTTATTACCATTTATCTCAGTCTTAAGATGCACATCATATTCCATTTTTCTCTTTGTTCCCTTAGATTTCAAACATCTTGAAGACAGGAAACATGACCTCATATCTAATAGAATCTGACAAAATATTTCACAAAGGAAAAGATAGAAGGCATACTACAAAGGGATTAGAAAGCCATTTATCTCATTGATGAGCTTGAGCCTGAAAAACTCCAGGGGGCCTAAGAAAAGTCCATTTCCCATTGCTGACTTCTCCTCTCCTGGAAACAATATGAACTGGACAGACTGTGAGCAGAGCCAACAGCATAACTAAGGCTAGAAAAAAAGAAAGAAAGAAAAAATAAGACTCCTTTGTATCTTGGGGCCAGGACTCCAAAATTTCAGTGGGGCAAAAGACGAATGATTCATGCCTGCAAATAGGATATATATGGCAGGAGTTTGTTCGTAGGAGTACGACAAAAGCTTTGTTTCTAGGCCTGTTTCCTGGACCTGGATCCCACATGAAAGAGCAAGACCAGGTGCCTGGCTTTGTTACACATCAGAGATTGGACAGGAACTAAAGGAGGGGGTGAAATCCCTAGCTCTGAAGGTTAGAGGCCTTGAAGGCAGAGGTCAGGTTGGACATTACAGGGTCTTCTCTTTCTAGCCTCCCCAGTCTTGGCTTCTATTCCCATATCCCTTGCTTCCTTCCTGCACCTCAAATTGGGTCATGATAGAAAAGAGATGGCCACACTTTCTGCTAATGCAAGAATTGTCTAGATGAAGCAAGAGTTCTTAGCCTGAGCTTAAATAGTTATTTGATTCCCCCTGGAAGAATACACACAAAAAGTGAGCCCCAAGAATGTTTGCATATTTGTCTGGGTGGAGGATTTATAAATTTCATAGGATTCTCTAAGAGGTCTGTGACCCAAATGAATTGAACGATGGCTGCTTTAGGGTCTCTCAAATCTTCACAGCTCCCCAAACTCTCCCAGAGAAATTCTATTTCTTTTAGAGTTTTCTCTCAGAAGGATTATTCTTTTGAATCTATTCCCTGGCTTACAGGGGTGTGCACAAAGGAGACTTCCCTTACGTCATAGACCAGGGACTCTAGACACCAGTGTGTTAGGGAGGATTCTCTGAAGTTACTGAAAATTCTAAGCTACTGGCAGACAATGGAGGATGTCTGGAGAAACAGATTGCCTGAGATCCTAAAGGCACCTAAATAATTCACTAACTCAAGAGAAACTCCTGAAGCTCACAGCAAACTTATTGACCCCAGAGTGTTCCTTTGACATAACAGACACAGTAGCTTAAGGAAAGTATAGGGTAATATGTTGACTGATAATCATTTAAAAAGAATAGTCTTTGGGAGGCCGAGACGGGCGGATCACGAGGTCAGGAGATCGAAACCATCCTGGCTAACATGGTGAAACCTCGTCTCTACTAAAAATACAAAAATTAGCCAGGTGTGGTGGCGGGTGCCTGTAGTCCTAGCTACAGGGGAGGCTGAGGCAGGAGAATGGCGTGAACCCGGGAGGTGGAGCTTGCAGTGAGTGGAGATTGCGCCACTGCACTCCAGCCTGGGCGACAGAGTGAGACTCCGTCTCAAAAAAAAAAAAAAAAAAATAGTAATTTGTGTCTTTTTCAATCAGGTCTTTATCTTGACAGAGGGCAGAAAAAAACTTGCCTTAATTTATCTGTAAATTATCTGGAAACCTGCTTTTACATAGCTGGAGAAAATGAGTGACGAGTTTGTCCCTTTGACCAAAGGAACTCACATCCCAGAAGAAAAGAATAGTGTCAAGATTCTGTTTTCAAAGACAGAGAATTTACAGAGTGTTGTTAGAGGTTATAGGGTTAATTAAACACTAAAAGTTATTTGAGAGTAGCAAGCAATTGATTTTCCATGGGATTTAGCTCTACTCTAGCCTATAGTAAATTGCAGATGTTGCTGGAGTACCCCGGGGCCCAACAGTAACAATAGTAGAGTATGGCCTAAACGCTAGAGAGGCTTTACTTACTCAAATAAGAGTATTTGAAACATGGGCATTTTTGTCTTCTCTTGTGTTAGATGCCCAAATCAGCTATACTATATCTTCTTTCCATCCACCCAGTCTTCTGCACAAAATCCATTATCTTCTTGGACCATTGCATTTTAATGGAGAAGAAAAGTAAATGTCAGTGAAAATGGAGACGGGGGAATTGAGAAACTGTATCTCAAAAGATGCTGTTGCAGACTGAGTGTAACACCTGTGGAAGACACTGCTGGTTGCCTGCCTGTTATCCACTATCTCTTCTTTGCAATCAGACAACCATTTTGTTTTGAAATAGTTTTTTAAAATTACATTTCCAGCTCTTCTCCAACTAGGAATGATCATATGATACTATTCAGGCCACTGAGATGTAAGCGTAAGTTGGAAAAATTTTCCTACAGGGTGCTGACTCAGCTACCATGTGCCTTTGGGGACCTTTGTACTTCCTCTTCTTTCTTCCTGGAATGGAAACAAGATGCCAAAGGTGGAGCAGTCACCTAGTGACATGAGGCATGTGTGGGAACAAAATTAAGACCGGTGATGGCTGGACAGAAACATAGAAAGTGCTTGGGTCCTTAATAGCATCAGGGAGCCATCATATCAGACGAGGACCCTCTGACTCTAGTCTTTTTATTATATAAGAAAAATTATATCCCTTTAGTCACTGATTAATTAGAGTTCCTCTTACTTGCAGCCCAATGCAATCACAATGGATGTAAATGTCCTTATTCGCCTGATGCTTTGGGGCTCCATAAGCCTCTTGAAACATAGATGCACATCTAGGGAGAGATGAAATATAGTAAAACTATGGTTTTCCTCTCTTGGTTATGAAATTGAATAAGACTAAGTTTCTAGCCCCAGGTGACAGGAATTCAAGAGAAAAGTTAATTTTCATTTTAGAAAAAAAATGAAATATTTTTTGCACATTTGACTTTATAGCTTCTGAAATTCATACATGCTACAAAAACACAACTTACATGCAATACCACACAGTGATACTGTTTAAGTTCATCAGCTTTCACAATTTGAAACAGACTCTCACTGGCAGCATCTTCTTCCTGAGATCCCAGTCTTTACTGTTTGGGGTCCCACCTTTACTCTCTCTGCTAAGATATTTCTCCTGTCTTCTGTTTCCTCCACGTCCTAGGGTCACAAATCCCTGTCATGTCAGCTGACCAAAAGAAAAGTCCAAAGTTCTTATTAATTTATTAGGGATGATAACTTATCCTCCTGCGTTTCATCTTCTCCCGTCTCTTCTGTTTCATAGTGAAAGAATTACTGCTATGTTTTCCTGAATCACATGAATAGTCTCCTGGCTCTTCGCTTTAGCTTTCCTTTAGAAACTTCTTAAATCTCTGATCAAATGTTTAGGATGAGATCAGTTCAAAGTAGATGGGCTTCCCTCCTCCCAACCATGACTGTAGGCTATAGGCCTAAGGCAATGAAGACAGGCAGGGGCCACACTGGAATCTTTATTCTCTTCTATTACAAAGTAAGCCCCCGGGAGGATAGGGGTTTTCCTCTTCTTTTAATAGAGATATTTATATAGATCCTGTCAGCAAAAGAAGCTCAAAGATCAAGGATGGAGAAGCACAGTTTAAATGGTAATAACAAGACAAAACCAGTGATTGGAGCTGTCCCTCTTACCGACTTTGTGTCGGAAACCAGAATTTCCCCCCAAGTCTCTTCTCTCCAGCAGCTTTCTGGGGCCTGTAGCTCTTGCCCCACCTCAATTTTTCACATGTCAATGGCTCCCGGCTCAGGTATGGGCTGGCACCTTCCCTATATTGGTGACACTCCAATTTCTCCTGTCTTCATGGCCAGAGTTCCTCTCCCTGTTGAAGTGGGCAATTACCTGACAGCCATTGTCAGTGGGTCCACCTGAGTCCCGAACTTCCTTCTTCTCACTGGCCACAGTCAGTGTGTCCTGGGCCATGTCCTCAAGAAGTAGTTGTTTTCTTTGATAAGGTATCAGGCCAGAACTGCAACAGGGACTCTCTCTTTCACTTGTCCTCATCTAAAACATACACACACACACACACACACACACTCCAATGTTGCAGCAAAGTGGGGTGTCCCGCTTCAGACTGGTCACTGGATTGGGTCACCTCCCTTCCCTACTGTTTCCAGGAAACATTGCCTAACCTCTGCCCTTACCATCTCCACTGGGAGTCAGTGTAAGAAAATGGCTAAGACTATGGGCTTAGAAGCTCATAAAATTACATTTACGTCCCAACTTGCTGCTTTTTTTAAGCTAAGAGACTGACAGTTACTTAACTTTTCTGAACCTCAGTTACTTCATCTTTAAAATGGGATTAAAGATGATCCATGCTTTTTAAAGGTTGAGTGAGGTCATATATGTTAAATACTTAGTACCAAGGCTGACAGGTCGTAAGTGTTGAGTAAATTGGTGCTTCCAATGATGGATTTCTTCCTTTTCCCGTTACTCAGAGGCTAGGAATTCAGCAAAGTTCTTTCTTCATGTATTTCCAGCTAGTGGCCTCTCTGCTGTGTTTCCCCTATTTTATCTGCCAGGATAAAAGTAAACAACAACAACAACAACAAACAAAAATAGTGTCTGGCTCTCTGGTCCTGTCTCTCAGGTTCTCATCTCTCCCCAGCTGGGTGGATTCCGAAACACCTTCTATCCATCTCCTTGGAAATTCCTTTTCCTGTTCCTTTTCAACACTGCTTGTTATGTTTAAACATAAAAAAAAAGAACCCTGGAATATGGAGACTTGGTTTCCCCATCACTTAGGCTGGTTATGTTGTTGGTGGCAGAGGGCTCTTACCATGGTTGTGGAGGAGTAGGTAAGGCAAGTAGAGAAGCCACTGGCACCTGGCAGATACAATAAGTCCTATAAAATGTACAAATAAAAGGCATGGAACTAAGGTCAGAAAAGACAGCCATATAAAAGTATCACTTGAGAAGGATTTAAACACTCAAGTTGTATTTAAACACACAAAAACTGGATGGAGAAGGCCATCTAGGGAGAAAGTGAATCGACAGCAAAATGCCAGAGGCTGGGAATTGTGGAGCATATCTAGTTTGGCTGAATCAAAGGTTAAATTTCTGGGTTATGGAATTAAAGATAAGCCTCAGATATTAGTATCTGGCCAAGCCTTTTTTCTTTATGTGTCTTATTCACTACAATTGGAAGCTAGAAGACCCTCCTAAGAAAATATAGGAAAGTTGAGAAGAGGCTGAAAAATCAGACTGTGACGTAGGATCATGGAAACTGGCTGGATTTGCTCCATGGAGAGTGTTATATCCTGGTAAATGAGAAGTTACTATAATGTGTCCACATAATGCTGTTTTGACATGCATATACACTTACACACGAGTCTATATATATGTGTGTGTATGATTATACATATATGTGTATGTGTGTGTATCTATTCAAACACACATGCCATATATATACACATACATATGCATATATATATTCAAACATGCATACTTTCCATATATACCTTACATACACATAAACATACAAACACATATCTAGGCATTTAAGGTATCATATTAGAATAGATATATATGTGTATATAGACATGTAGACACAGACACAAATATGTAACTGAATTATATATATGCCTATGTGTTTCTCTCTAGTTGGTGAGATTATGGGAAATTTTAACTTTTTCTTTAAGACTTCTGCACCAAATGTATTATTTTTATAATAGGAAAAATGACTGCTAACTTTCTTCTTTCTCAACTTTCTCTGTTTTGCAAATATTCAATGAGGTGGTCTTGTGTGAACAAGAAGCCCAATAATAGAATAAATGGAGCATTATAAAACAAAAACAAAATGACATTTTATTATTTTAATGCTTCATTTGGCAATGTCAGGGAACTTGTGGAAATAGAAATAACATTAGCTGAATAATATTCTATCCACAGCAGAAAGATTTAATTAAGGAAATTGCTCCAGGTTGCATTTTCAGAACAGACCTCTGAGATCTTTAAAACCTCATTTTAACTATCCCCCTGAGCCAAAGGAGCAAACTGAGACTAAAGATGGTAAGCTTTGTGGTTACTCTTCTCGCTTCAGCCCCATTCCTTCTCCACTTCAGATCATCTCTGACTCCTGGATAAAAGAGGAGATGAACTGAATGAGTTTTCATCCCAGTTGCCTAACATTCTTAACTATTTCTGACTCAACACACCTGAAGAATGCTGCAATTGGAGATCGATAACTTCACTCCCATTATCAGAACAGTTTTGCACAGAATATTGTTCATTGCACATGTTGAAACAGAGAATCAGTGAGTTAAAGAGATGAACCCAGAAAGATAGAAAGCATTCACCATACATGGCCTTGAATGTCTTGGTAAAGAGTTTTGTGTTATTCTAAATGGAGCCACTAGAAGAAGCCACTGGAGATCCTCAGCAAGGCAGTGACATGATCTGGTCAAAAATGTCACTGTTGCTGTTTGTGGAGAATTAACTGAAGTGACACAGACTGGAAGCACAAACACCAGTTTAGTGACATTGGTCTGGGAAAGAGAGAATGTGTTACACACACACTCTCACACACATACTATGTATAAATATATATATATACATATAGATACCTATTTACATACACATACAGAAATAGTAAGTTGGTGCAATAGTAATTGTGTTTTTTGCCTTTGAAAGTAATGGCAAAAGCCGCAATTACTTTTGCACCAACCTAATAGCTACACATAAATGTGCTTCTGTTTAAATGAATGGCCACTACATTTTGCCCTTATGCAATTTTTTCTTGTAACAATTATTTTTCTCATCTATTTTTCTGAAAATCATTTTTGACAGGTATATAGTATTTCACTGGATAGACATGCCATAGTTTACTAAACCGATTTCTTTTTCTTGGCCATTTCCTTCTTTGCTTTTATTGTTAAGGATAATAATTTCAAAAACATCATTGTCAAAACATTGTTGATCATGTCTCTGATGATTTCCTTAGGGTTTCTATTAGACATGGAACTAGATACAGGGTGCACATCTTTTTTGAGTTGTGACACAGATTTCCAAACTGCCCTCCACAGTGTTTGTCTGAATTTACACCCATATCAGAAGTGAATGAGTGTACCAACTTTTTACATATTCTCCTCTTATAATTTACATTTGCCAAGTTGATAGACACAAATATTGTAGTTATTTTAGTTAGTAATTCTTTGATTATTAGTGAGGCTAAATTAGATATAGTGTCCTTTTAGTTTATTTCTCTGTGTATTGTCTTTAATGTAAAGCAGAGTTAAGAATCATAAGGGTTCCTTAAATTATGAATTTAGGAAAGTATACTATACAGAAAAACTTTCCCCAGTCAGTACATTCTCTGTTATTGCAATTATTTCTTAGATCAGCGTGCAATCTCACTTGGTGCATGCTATCTAATAAACACATTGAGCAGCTCTTCAAGGAGTATCAATAAAAGAACATGCTCTGGAAGTGGGTTCAAGTTGCTATTGGTATGTGAAGCATGGTGCTTAACAAATGATTCTGGAACACTCTTGAGAATCCCATGCTGGTCTTAAGTAAAATTAATTGAACAATCAGGGTTTGTGGTCCTCTAATGAAGGAAGGAGCCCCAAATTGGCAGGCAAACCATGTGAGTAAGAAAGTAGTGTCTCCAAGAGACTTATTATAGAAAAGAGCTCTGAAAGCCCATCCTTCACCTTGGTACCAAGAATTGGATGAATTCAGCCATGGAGTCATGCAGTGTGAATCCTCATGGAAATATAGTGGTGGCTTGCTACCTGTAGAGAGAAAGGTGTCATGCTCACTTTTTATTGGCAGAAATTTAAAACCTAAGAATTTTAAGGGGCTTATCAGTTGGTGAATGTGAAAGCTGAGAGGCTGAAATTAAGATAAGAGAACGAATTTGTGGTTTTCATTTCGAAAGTTCAGTCTTGAAGTTTTATTGACTCAGTAGAAAATAAGCCATGCAATGAAGTTCCAACTTGGAGTCTGAATAGTTTTTTACTTTAAACTAGTATATTAGTTTGTTCTCCCACTGCTATAAGGACATAGCCAAGGAAAGAGGTTTAATTGACTCACAGTTCCACAGGGCTGGGGAGGCCTTAGGAAACTTACAGTCATGGCAGAAGGGGAAGCAAACACTCTTTTCTTCACATGGTGGCAGGAAGGAGAAGAATGAGTGCTCACCAAAGTGGGAAGCCCCTTATAAAACCAACAGATCCTGTGAGAACTCACTCACTATTACAAGAACAGGAGGGGGAACCACCCCCATGGTTCAATTATCTCCACCTGGTCCCTCCTATGACACATGGGGATTAAGGGAACTACAGTTCAAGATGAGGTTTGGGTGGGAACACAGCCAAGCCATACCAATAAGCACAGCTTAAATTGAGGTAAGGGTGGTATTGGTATGGTCTATGTGTTTCTTTTAATGAATATGAAAAAGGTGAAAATCCATTCTCTCATATATTTTTCTTACTGAATTTTGTGACTTTGTTGGAAACTGAACACTGACATTTCATAACTTTTATTTCTTTGAACACTAGCGAATCTTGGGTTTTGGGTTCCTACTTTAGCCCTGGCCTAAGAGGTGAGGTCAGATCTCAGCTGTTGACACTTTACACCAAATCACTGTACTCCCCAAGGACATCATTTAAACACTATTACATATCAAGCCACATCATGGGAAAATGCATTGTACTAAAATTTTGATCTATTCTGTCCCAAGGGGAATGTAATAAAGCCCAGAAGGATGACCCCTTTTGCCAAAAGGAGAGAAAAGGAATAATATTCATTAAGCAGCTTCTATGTAACAGATCCTCTATTTGTGCTGCAAATGTTTTATTGCAGTTAATTTTCATAACAATTTTCTGAGATAGATACAGATATCTCCATTTTTCCTGACAAAAAAATTGGGGCCCAGAGAAATTAAATAGCAGGTGCAAGGCCCCAGGGTTAAAAGTAAATTTATATCTGTGTGACTTGAAAGCCTGTGAACTTTCTACTGCCCACCAACATTGTGGATTGCAGGATCTGGGGAAATACTCCCCCTTCACTCAAGGAGGAAGAGAGAGGGGGCAGGAAAGAGTAATTCATGACATCCCAAGCCTTATACCTCAAACTTGGAAGGAGTTCAACAGGCTATTTAGCCTAACTTCTCTCATGTACAGTTGACAATATAGAGGCCCAGGAACTTAGACTGAGTTCCCTAGAGGAAGAGCCTCAGATGGGGGTTAGTTTAAAGGGATGAGGAAACAGGATAGAACAGGAGAACCGAACCATACATGTGGTTTGGGACTCCCTTGCTCATCTATAGCTCCCCAAAATGTGAGTGAGACCATTTTGGATGCTCCAGCCCCAGTTGAGCCTCCTCAGTTGACACCATGAAAAGCAGAGATGAACTGTCCCCACTGAGCCCTGCCTGTATTCCTCACTTAAATAATCATAAATAATGACATGGATTTTGTCTCCAACCACTAATGATATAAATAGGAGATAGGGAAATAGTGGGTAGAAGAGGGTAGTTCCCTGGCAAAGGCCCCACCCTCAAGTCTAGATACCTATGGGCCTCAATGAGAGCAGGTATTCCTGTCTTTGCACCCAAAAAGTTGCCTTTTGGCCTGCCACACCCCCTATCCTGTGCCCATATAAACCCCAAACCCCAGACCCCAGAGCAGACCAGCAGGTGAGGGAGGAGGATACAAGCAGGAAGATGGGCAGAAGTCTGCTGCAGAGAAGGAGAGAAGAGGAGGAAATCTGAACGCAGAGAGGAGTTCCGCTGGAGGGCAATAGGGAATGGTTCCAGGGCACGATCATCTTCCCACTCCATCCCCCACTTCCGGCTCCCCATCCATCCTGCTGAGAGCCACCTTCTCCACTCAGTAAAACTCCCACATTTGGCCGGGCGCAGTGACTCACACCTGTAATCCCAGCACTTTGGGAGGTCGAAGTGGGCGGATCACGAGGTCAAGAGATCCAGACCAGCATGGTGAAACCCCATCTCTACTAAAAATACAAAAATTAACTGGGTGTGGTGCCACGTGCCTGTAATCCTAGCTATTTGGGAGGCTGAGGCAGAAGAATCGTTTGAACCCGGGAGGTGGAGGTTGTAGTGAGCCCAGATGGCGCCTCTGCATTTCAGCCTGGGCAGCAGAGCGAGATTCCATTAAAAAAAAAAAAAAAAAAAATACCCTCCTGCATTCATCCTTCCAGTCCGTGTATGACCAGATTTTTCTGGGACGCTGGACAAGAGCTCAGGACACAGAAAGCTGTCACATTGGCCCTCTGCCTTACAGAAAGGCAAAGGGTCCATTGAGCTAGTCAACACTCAAGCAGTCTGCAAAGGACAAGGCTAAAAGGGCACACTGTAACACATGCCCACTTGGGCTCCTTCACCTGTCCGTCTGCATGCTCCCCCTCCGGCAAGGGGCTTGAGCAGCGGGGTGATCAAATAGGTGAGCCACTCCCACCCCGTGCACATCCTGAGAAGGGGATCAGGGAACTCTCACCAAGTTTGGGATTGCTTTTTTATAGTAATAAATAACTAAAGCATCTCCAAAGCCTTTACCTGATGAAAGAAGAATTCCCTAAAGCAAAATCTGATTACAGTTTCTAGGGAAAGTGTATGTATCCTGGGGGAGAAAAAAAAAGTTAGAATCACTGGGAGATAAGACCTTGGACTTGATGCTTGGTGCTTAAGCTCTACAGACTTGACTTTCCTGGGAATATGTATCACTACCTTCCAATTCTCCCAGCCCCTTTTCCTGAAACTCAGCTTCTAGGGACAGAACACTGGATAGGCCTAGCCTGGGTTAGAGGCTCATCCCTTATCCAGGGATTGAGTGTCCTCCAATCAGACACTCGATTTCAGAAAGTTGCACCTGAAGTTGTGTGACAAAGGAGCTACATGCATCCCAATGAAAACATCGTGAAAAAAGCAGCTGTTGCCCCCTGCTCCTCTAAACCTCAGACCTTCCGGGGTCGTCTCTTCTGAAGCCTGCTCATGTGACTTATTTTTAGATTCCAATACTATCTTTCAATAAATTCCTTTGCTGCTTGAAATCTAAGAACCGTACCTAATACATATATCTTGACAGAAAGTAGCCTTGTAATATAGTTCTAATTTAGCACATGAGGGTGGCCTCAAGAAGTTTAATTTAATTGTTTAAGATATATAGCCAGAATCAAAGCCCAGGCATTCTGAGTTTCACCAAGGTCTTTTCTCTATTCCCAAACAGAAGCAGGTATTGGGATAAAATTTTTCATTTTTCATATGGGAATAACGAGGTAAACACCACAGGCGGGGTTTGTAATGTCTTCAGGTATAACCCAAAGCCCAGTTCTAAAGGAGTGCAAGTGCAAACCTCAGTGCTGGTGCTTTTTTAAATTTTGTTTTTGTTTTTGTTTTTGTTTTTTTGAGACAAGAGTCTAGCTCTGACACCCAGGCTGGAGTGCAGTGGCACGATCTCTGCTCACTACAATCTCCGCCTCCAGGGTTCACGCCATTCTCCTGCCTCAGCCTCCCAGGTAGCTGGAACTACAGGCACTTGCCATGCCCGGCTAATTTTTTGTTTTGTTTTGTTTTGTTTTGTTTTGTTTTGTTTAGTAGAGACCGGGTTTCACCGTGTTAGCCAGGATGGTCTCAATCTCCTAACCTCATGATCCACCCACCTCGGCTTCCCAAAGTGCTGGGATTACAGGCATGAGTCACCGCGCCCAGCCAGTACTGAGGCTTTTTAATATTCAGTCTTATCTCAGGAGATGCCTAATTAATGAAAAAATCTAAACTATTTATTGAGTTAAGTAGTCACCTTATGTTTTGAATCAATAGTAAAGAAATGCATTTACTCCCTTTACCAATTCACTTAGAAGAATTAATGAGGCTCTAGATTTTTTTTTTTTTTTTTTTTTTTTTT